>NC_134407.1:53777083-53944583 GCF_038048845.1 Mixophyes fleayi
ACTAGTTTCCCATGCTACTTGGCTTTTTAACTTTTCAACTCCTCCAACAGCATACATTCAAATGAAGGATAAATATACTGTATAGTGCAAAGTAGCTTGTTAAAACATCATAAAAAGCCCATAAGAAGCCAAAACTAAAGGAATATACTAACAAAAGAGAGGAAAGAAAACATATGAACAGCAGTTGCAAACAGCCGATCACAATCCTGTGACCCACATTGTTCAGCCGTGATGCCAATGGAAGATTGAGGAGACCCTTTAACTAGTTACTTTAATCCCCTTCATCATGGAGTGTTTGCCTCCCTCAAATTTACATAGTACCATACAATTAGCAATTAATATTCATTAACTGAGGCAAAATTTAACCAACACCTGATATAAGTAATATGTAACATTCATTTGTTAGGAACTGCTGTTTTCTTTTTGGCTGCTGCAGTGTTGTTTTCAGCCTGAGTGGGATCACCTGAACTCCTCTCACCTGCAGCTCTATCTGACACCTGCCCTGATTGACTACTACTGGTTTAAATACCTGTCAGCTTCACTCTGCCTTTGCCAGTTATAGCGTTCACACGCTTGCTTCTCCATGCTCCTGGTTCTGTGATTAGTCTACCAGTTTCCTGATTGATACCCGTGACCTCTGCCTGGATACCGACCTTGCTTGTTTGCTTGTGACCCTGACCTCTGTCTGTATACTGACCTTGCTTGCTTGCTTGTGGCCCTGACCTCTGCCTGGATTCTGACTCTGCCTTTTCATCTGAGAGATCACCTCCCATCCGCAGGATCACCTGTGTCTGCATTGTTTCAATCTTGCTCCGGCATTTCCCTGACACAGTGCTGATCTCTAGCTCCATCTCACACAGGCTACAGCTTATACTACACCATTCTCTACTCCACACTGCCAATCTGTAATACTGATGGAGGTTGGTACTGCATCCTGTTACTACTCTGTGTTCCTGCTTTATCTGATCCAGGAGTATCTCTGCTCAGCATCCCACTGTCAAGTGATCTGTGGTGCCTACCTACCGGAGTTGAGTTATCACTACTCGAGAATAAGTCCTGGGGACAACCGAGTACCAGCAAACATATCTGGTTCTATGGGAAAGGGTGTTGCTATAGGTGAAGCTCTCGTCAACAACAGGTTCTGGTAACTCAACTCGTAGGGTGATTCGTGACAACATTGATAATTGTTTAAATCTAAATATCAACACAGAAATATAAATATAAAATAAGACCTCCTATTTACTTATATTGTCTATATTTTTAGCTGTAGCTGCAGAATAATTCACATTTCACCAGCAGGATTTGTTCTTAAGTGGAGTTCCCCTTATCATTTTCAGTTCATGCTGAATTTCATCTACTAACACCTTATTATACCTTAGCCACATCACTTTGTATAATGGATTGATACTGTTGCCCCAGCTCTATTTATAGACTATAAATTCTGAGAAATGCAGAATTTACAAATACAGTGCGAAATGTAATTTGACAGAACAGCGAAGCAACAGCGGAATTCGAAAACTGCATCAAGAGAACTTGGCCTGTTCTACTCTGTACAAAATGCCAGTGATTTTGTTCATCTGTACACTAAATCATTATTTCCTGAATGTCAAGTTGGCCCACATGTGGCTATGGAAATGTTACCCTTTACATTTGTGGTGTCTGAGGCATTTAGGGAATTAATGTTGGGCACTGAGCCTTGCTGTTCCATTCTCAACACCATTACTTCCCCAGCAAGGACATTGTGGTTATGCACAGTGAAATCTTAAACTATACGAAGTGTGAACTCTTGAACATCTTTTCTTGGTGCTTTAGTGACTGCCTTAGCTTACCCAAGGAAGAGGTGAATCCCTAAAATATTGTACATTTTGGCTGTTCTGGAATAAAACATACATGCCAACTCTCCCGGAAAGTCCAGGAGACTCCCGAAATTCGGATCAGTCTCCCGGGCAAGCTGGCATTTCTCCCGCATCCCAATCTCACCAAGAATCGCGTCATTTGACGCGATTCTCTGTGAATCACGCCATTTTGGGGGCGGGACGAGGACAATCGCGTCATTTTGGCCTCGCCCCCCGCGACGTGAATTACGGTTTTCGCGGAGGGTGGGGCCAAAATGACGCGATTGGCCTCGTCCCGCCCCCTGCCGCCCTCCAGTCACCCCCCCTCTCCCGGAAACAAGTTTCCGGGAGTTGGTAAGTATGTCATAAAATAACTAATATGGGAGAACTTGTGCTTTCATCTGATTGAGTGGAATGTTCTTTGATCTTTTTGTTTATTACCATTTTAGTTTACCTAATGGTAGATTATGCACTTTTATAAATCAGCTTTAATCTCTCTGAGTAGCAGCATAGTAATATTTTGTACACGTACACTTCTAACTGGGCGAAATAAGGCAGTAATCCAGTGTGGAGTTCCAATGCAAGCATGCAGCATCAAAAAACACCTTTTAAACATTTCCCAGCTTCGAGATGCCAGCTTATAAATAACCATACAAATATGTCTTATTTAATTACAGCTTACATTAATGCCACTGTGAAAATGTTAGCTACCTAAAGTCACAGACAATACATTTGTCACCATGAAAACAAGCACATGATAAATTGATTGTTTTGTGGTTGTTTGCTTGTCATGACAAATTAATGGAAGACAATCAGCACAGTAAGGCTATAATAAAACATTTAGTTTACGATTTAATTTTGGGTGACACATTGAGAAAAGTACATATAAAGCCACTATTTGTACTGAAGCTTATCCAAGGCTTCATTTTTGTCTCAGAACTCACCACAGACTGACCAAAGCAGTCCTACTACTGAGTGGACCACAATGGCACAGCTGATGAAGCATGTGAGGTAGACACAATTTTATTTTAATTTACCCACATGTCTCAAAACCCATTCTACAAAATTGTCATGCTTACATAAAGTATAAAATTGTGTGGTCAACATTAGTCATTTCAATTATAGACTCATTCCTCACTAGTGTTTTAAACGTGATTGTCTGCATTATATGAATTTGCGTATATAATTAGAGAGTCAGTGAAAACAAACCTCAAGTCCCTGGATGAAAGCAGGCATTGTTCTGTGCCACCTCTAATCCATACTTGCCAACTCTCCCAGAATGTCCGGGAGAAACTCCCAAACCCTGGATAGGTCTCCCGGGAGAGTAGGGCAGTCTCCCGTATCTGAACACTTCCTAGTAAAATGGGCATAATTAGAGCCAAAATGACACATATCTCATCGCGGGGGAAGGGCCATAATGAGGCAATTTGTTGAGCTCTGCCCCCCGCACGCCTACCTCCCCCAGCATCTCCCGAATGCCAAGTTCCTGAATTTGGCAAGTATGCTCTTATCTATGGACTCCCTAGCCCTAAAATATACAAATATCCTTCATACAAACCATAAAATAACAGTGCTTTGACCTGTTGGTTTCATGCTAATGTATTAATTGTACCTACTGTTTTGTATTCTCATTTATTCTATTTGATTCTAAAAGCTTTGATTCACAAATCTTGAAGGGGGGGGGGGGCATCTGCCTTATGTTTCATTTGTTTTGTAAAAACCTATGTATGTAACACATATATAATAAATCCTTACCTCCCAAAAAGTAATTGGAACATTGTCGGCGTGCCTCCAAAAAGGGTGTGCATCCATGTCACGGTGGGGGCATGGCTACATCATATTGAGACCTGCCACCTTCCCTGTAAGCATAGTGCTTTAGAAGCACTATCCAGCTCCAAACCTCTTTACATATAGGTCATGGCCCCCATTGTCAGTCGCTTGCAAGATAGCTGGAATCACTAGTAGAGAGTACTGGACAAGCCAGGTCAGAACCAGAATGCACAATGAAAATGACGAGGGAAATTCAGAAGAGTAGTTGGGTTTGCCAAGGTCAGAACCCGGAGAACCAAAATCGAGAGACAGAAGGATTGTCAGGAACAGGCAGAAGTAAATCCAGGAAAACCAAAAGACAAATCAGAGAACAGTGGAACTGAAGTCACTCAGGAAGCATAACAAGGACCAGACCACTGGGAAGGTGATACAATACTCGCCACTGAATCAGTGCTGAGTCTGCTTTAAATAGGCAGTCCTATTCCGGTGATCAGTGACGTCAAACTGACCGCTGATATGAAAACAAAAGCCGCGTCCTGTTGCCTAGCAATGGGCACGCATGTTCCATTTGGCCAGCAAAGATCCCAGAAGTCGCTTTCCGTTGCCAGACGACAGCTGCACAATGTCGATATCGGAAGGCATCTGTCCCTAGCGGCAAAGGAGGAGAGTGGGGACGGTGTCTGACATTAACCAAATATCTAATGTAGCACTTCCAGACACAGATTTGTTGCTCCTAAAACGTGGTAATTGCTCCCTCCAAATTTCTAAAAGAAAAGGAAAAAGAATGCCAAAATTGTCTCTAATTGTCATCATCATCATCATTTATTTATATAGCGCCACTAATTCCGCAGCGCTGTACAGAGAACTCATTCACATCAGACCCTGCCCCATTGGAGCTTACAGTCTAAATTCCCTAATATAGACGCACACTCACACACAGGCAGACAGACAGACAGACAGACAAAGAGGGAGAGACTAGGGTCAGTTTTGATAGCAGCCAATTAACCTACCAGTATGTTTTTGGAGTGTGGGAGGAAACCGGAGCACCCGGAGGAAACCCAGGCAAACACAGGGAGAACATACAAACACACAGGTAAGGCCATGGTCGGGAATCAAACTCATGACCCCAGTGCTGTAAGGCAGAAGTGCTAACCACTAGGCCACTGTGCTGTGATTTGTGGGGCAAATCTATGTATGAAATTTATATAAAAAAAAGTAATATTGCACTGTCCACAATTTAAGAGAAATCATACCTTTATAATACTTAATATACATATAAGTCACTAAAAAGAAAATCTTTTTCACCAAAACGGTAAGACAATAACAATTAAAACTGGGAAAATCAGTAGTGCAAACCTTACTACACTTAGTCCCTGGAATAAGGCTGTGTAGAGCACGTTAAGAAATTTAAAAATAAACTAATCAGGACTTACCACCTTAATCTTAATCAAAATTATCCTAGAGTATCAATAATCATAATTACATCATAAATAAATGACATACAATGCAAAAGTCATATGCTAATTTAACAGACAGATAAAATTTCTGTGAGCTGCGTGTTGTTAATAGAAAAAGTCTGTAATAATAATGACTGTGAGTCATTGTGACACGCAGTAATTAAAAACTAATTTGGAAATAATGACTTCCCATTTTAATTAACTACTTTGTCCTATGAATACCCTGTCCTGCCCTGTGACTGCTTCTTCCTCTACAACCAATCGCTCATTTCAGCTGTGAACAACACAGCTCCAGTTAAAACATGTAGTCTCCAACAATCCAAACTCCCATCATGGAACACCAAACAGACCATCTATCGGCAAAGTGTTCCCACACTGCTTGAGGAAAGCTTGTTCCTATGCTGACTTCCTCCACTATAAATTCATCCTTTCATCTTAAAGCACTGCCTTTCAATTGCCAAGCAAACATACTCCAATTCTCTAATACACGCCTAGTCTTCTACTCCCAACTTTAACTCAAATTTCTACAAATATGAAACTTCTTCTTCCACCCTCACAGCCCATGATTTTGCCAGCCCCTTCAAAGACAAAATCAACACTATTCGACATAATATTTCCTCATGTCAAATCCTGCATACTCCACCTACTATCTCCTACAATCACCAATCCCTCCTTACTTCATTCTCTCCAGTAACTGAATACCTCCAACCTATATCCTGCCCCCTTGACCCGATCCACTCCCTCTTCCCCACTGCATGCCCACCTCTAGCACAAAAAGGCTCTGTTCTTGGCTCTCTGTTTTTCTCATTATACACCTCTTGTCTTGGGGAACAAATTCACTCATTTGTCCTCCGGTACCACCTCTATGCAGATGACACCCAAGCCTACCTCTCCGCCCCTGATATTTCCTCTCCTGTACTGACTCGGGTGACCAACTGTTTCTCTGCTATCTGAACAGATCTGTCTGAATGTTACATAAAGGTCAACATGTCGAAAACAGAGCTTATCATCTTCACTCCTCCCAGAGTCACCAGCTCCCCTAAAATCTACCTCACAATCAATTACACTACAATTTCCTCCATCTACCAAGCCCTGCTCTCTGGTCTCTGCTTTATTACTCACATCCAGTCTCTCTCCAAGTCCTGGCACCTCCACCTTAGAAATATTGCTAGGATAAGCCTTTTTCTTACCTAAGATGCTACCAAAACTCTTATCCATTCTCTCATCATCTACCACCTTTACTACTGCAACCACCTGCTATCTGGCATTTCCCTCACCCATTTATCCCTGCTTCAATCCATCTTAAATGCCGCAGCAAGACTGATTTTATTCTCTTATCACTCCATATCTGCTGCACCACTTTGCAAATCCCTATGCTGGTAATCCAATTTAAATTACTCCCCCTTACCTACAAAGTCTTTAACAACACCACCACTTAAAGCATCTCAAATATCATATCAAAATACACCTCACTTGCCTTGTTAGGTATACATCAGATCTAGGTCTTGTTTCATCTTTGGTAACCACCTCTCACTCCCGCCTACAAAGTTCTCCGATGGCACTATCCACTCCCTACCATGGCTGATCAGATTTTCCCACAGCTTTCAAATCTTTAAATGCCCTCTGAAGACCCATCTCTTTATTAGAGCTTAACCTGCTCCCTCCTATCACAATCTCTCCTCTGAGCCTCATTCACTCCTCTTTTTTCAGCTGTGCCCTCTTCCAATTATAATGTAAGCTCTCTCATGAGCAGAGCCCTCCCTACCATTTTGGTTTCCTATGTATACATGATGATAGATTTATGTACAGCACATCACTGTTGTTGTTTTACCAAATAATTAAACAAGCTGAGCAGCAAATAAATGGCTTCTGTTAATGTTGCTACTTTAGCTGAGTGCTACATGCCTCAGAAGTGTTTAAAAGGTGATCGGTTTAGAAGACACAAAGGGCAGTAAACATTGGCTTTGTATTTGGTATTGGTGAGCATTATTAAATATTATAGCTGTCACAGTAATATCGATCTAGCTTAGTGTTGTTTCTTCTTTGCAAGGTAGGGTCCATTGCTATAGTGGCACATTGGGAGCTGTCAGCCTGCAATGGAGGAATCTTGAAGAGGTGAACGACTACCTCTTCTGTTTCTCCTCCAGCGAGGGTCTGATGTGTTGAAGTCTTTGGTTAATCATATCCACAGATGATGATAACTTGAAGAAATATAAATAACATAGCTGTGAAAAGTTAACCCTGATAAGTTGCCCATTCTCACAGTCCCATAAGAGCTATATGGTGATTTTTGTGAAAAAGGGGCTAGTGCTGGAGAAATCAGTGATTTGATAAATTTGTAGAAATTAAAACTAACCCTATCTACATTGAAAGCAGCCAATTTCACCATATTTAATGCGTATCACCTGTTAAATAAATATACCACTATATTGCTCAATTTGTTTTTTGATTTTTTTTGCATCAATATTTTTATTCAACATTTTCAAAAGTATATGGAGTACAGAAAAAAAAGGGAAAGGGAGAAAAGACATACAAAGGGAAACACACAAAGAATCCCCACGCAGGGGGAAAGGGGTCAATCGGTTGAGATAAGGCTCACAATATCAACAATATACATTTAGGAATATTGAAATACAACAAGACATATTAACCTTCATTTTGACAGTCTGGAGATGTTTCCAACATGGGAGGGGTACCAGGGGATGAGGACTGTTCAATGGGCTGGGGCTGGGGGGACTCTATGAGAGCCGCTGGAGAGTGGGCTAGTGGATAATCGGGGGGTATCCTGGGTAGCCCCGGGGCCTTCTGTGAAGTATTCATGCCACTTAAACCATCTCATGATGGGGGCTGATGCAGATGAGGAATAGGGCATATCTGTTGTTTCCATCTCAAAGCTGTACTGTATCATGGAGATGATTCGGGTAATAGTAGGGGAGACATGGGACTTCCAATTTTGTGCTATTGTCGCTCTAGCAGCAGCAGGGGTGTTTAAGACAGTTGAGATCAAGGCAAATACCTCGCTCCAGAGCGGCCAAAGAACCGGACATGACCAGAAGACATGAAAAATATTGGCTACCTGGGCACAGTGGCGCCAGCAAAATTTTGATTGACTTGGCCAGAACTTATGTAACCGCTCCAGGGTAAGGTACAGCCGGTTGATAAGTTTGACCTGCATCTCTGTATGGTTAATGCATTTTGACATACGATGAGGGATTACATACATTTTTTCCCATTGTTGCTCAGTGAAGGTTAGATTCACATCCGTTTTCCACCAAGTTTGTGCAGAGGTTTTGGTGGGGGGGATCAAGGAGTAGATGTAGTGATACCAGAACGTTATTCCACCTCTACTACTATCCTTTGTCAGTCTATCTAAAACAGGCGATAAGAGTGAGATGAAAAAGTAGGGGGTCTTAGAGACAGTTCTCACCCAGTGCCTAAGTTGCAAGTACCTATATGTCTCTGAGGAAGGCAAGCTATAACGGAGGAGAGAGAAAGGAAGAAAAAGTTCCTGGGCAAACAAGTCTGATAAGGAAGAAATCCCCCTATCTTTCCAAACGGCAAGATTTAAATCTGAGATCAGTTGACATACAGCATGAAGGGAGAAGAGATTATGGTATAGAAGTGCAAAATCTATATGCAACCCAATAATCCTGCCCCACACCTGCATGGCATCGGAGATGGACCGTAGTTTGCAAACAGCAAAAGGGCGGGCGGACCTGGGAGTCCAGAGAAGGTCCAGCAGAAGATAGCTAGGGCACAGGGCTCTCTCAGTATCCACCCATGGCTTAGAGGTTTGAGGAAGTACCCAATCCCATAGGTGGCTCAATATGCAGGCCTCTTGGTAGTAAGTTAAGTTAGGAAGCATCAATCCACCACATTGTTTAGATAAGGCCATGCGTTTATGGGAGAGAAGGGGGCGTTTCTGTCGCCACACATATGTCATCATTAGTGTATGAAAGCGGCCATCAATCCTTTAGGTACGATATAAGGAATAGTACGAAAAATGTACATGAGTTTGGGTAATGCCTGGGAAATGAGAAGCCTGTCTAATGAGAAGCCTGTCTATTGCTCAAATTATTCAACATAGAGTGTGTTCTAAATTACTACACCAGAGGGCATCTGTCTTCTTTATCTTTCTCTTTTTTTTCTTTAGATTGCCTAACATCTGATATACAAGAGGTGCTCTTGGAGGACAGCTGCCTCCCTAATATACTGAGGGAGTGTATTATTGTTCAGGACTTATGCTCACTAAATACATATATATATATAATAATTGTATGCCAAGTGTTTAGTGCTATCACTACAATCTACGTTAGGAGTTTTGTGTAATTTAATGTTTTCTGCTTTTAATTTGAAGTTGCTTAATCACAATATGTACTGCTAGAAATGTCAGTCAGCTTCTTAGTGGACAAGAGCTGCAGCCATCAAAACAGTAGACAGCTGTCATTTTTAACATTATATTAAATCCTGGTGTGTTGCATACAGGCTCCTTCCTGCTTACATGCAGCTTCTTGATCCAATTAGGTTCTCACATAGCTGTGTGACAGCAGGGGTTGTGTAAGCCCCGCCCTAATGATTGCAAATCCATTGTATGAGGGAATACTGGTAGGTAGTGCTTAGACATATAACTTTTTAACCTAGAGGAAGGGGCAGGCTGGGTTGGGGGACATACATCTGCCCCCCCGGGCCGGTCCCATAGTGGGCTACCTTGGGCTGGGTCACTGGGCTACCT
Source organism: Mixophyes fleayi (assembly GCF_038048845.1). NCBI lineage: Eukaryota > Metazoa > Chordata > Amphibia > Anura > Limnodynastidae > Mixophyes > Mixophyes fleayi. Next base: position 53,786,878 of record NC_134407.1, read on the forward strand.
GCATTTTTTTTTCCTTTAAAATGTTCCTAATAGGCTGCTGAGCTGAGTCTTGATTCCCAGACTAAAATTTGCCAGTCAGCCCCCTGCCTAGAGGGCATTCGGTTACCAAAAGCTATGGCTCATGTATAGCTCACAAAGGTATCACTATCCCATCTGAGACAGCAGAGGATCAGGGTATATTTATTTATTTATATTTATTTTTAGGTGTATTCATATGTATGCAGATAACACCATGGGATACACCAGTCCTGTATTATAACATTAAAGTCCTTTATTAATGACATCGCTTTGTGATCACCAACCATTAGTAAATTTGCTATAGGAAAAAAAGTGTTTGTTTTTCAATAAGTAAAAGCTCTGAAATACACTACTAAAGTAAGCCTGTACAATACGGATTAAGATGGGAAAAAAAATCATGCGTTTGATTTAAATATTTATCTTCAATACCTAATTATAGGTTACATTAGTGTGTGAAGAAAAAACATTGCTCCTGTGTTTGGTTAGTAAAGTGAGATTAACAGTATTAAACTTGAGCTTCTATAAAGTCCACATGGGTAAAGGTAGTAGTGGTGGCTACAAGAGACACACCTGTTTGAGGATTTGAAGCTTTTCTTATTGACTATTTGCAATTCTACCCTAATTTCATTACGAACCAAAAGCTCTAACTAAATTCCCAGACTTCTTAGAAATTGTCACCTGAATGTACACACCCATTTGCTAACATAGATCCTGCTCTAGCAACTTGCTCAAAGGAATGACACACTTCAATATTTCTTAATCAGATTGGCAAACATGTGGTATGACAGATAATTAATCACCATCATTCACAGAGTATAAATGGTGTTCTGTAAATGCACAGATTTACACCTGCAACTGCCCTACTAAAATGGTGAGTCTGATATCTAGTGTATTTTTACCAATATTAATCATGGTACACATTTGTTCTTGTAAAATGATCATCATTGGATTTGTGGAAAGTCCAAATAGACCCTGCAGGGGGTTTGTCATTCAACATAATTTTAATTGTCTCTCTTATAATATATGTATCTGTACTTCAGCTGATGCGGGAAACAGATATGCCTGTCAGCATAAGACAGAAAGAAACATTTCATTACTGAGACAATATTTTATTATCTAGAATGCTGGAGACGTCGGGTTTTAATGTAAGTTCCCAAAGTTACCTGGATTTACTGTATAAAGAGAAAACATGGTGAACTTGTGGTCATGAATAAATAGGATGATAGTAACAATATAATATGCAATTATGGAATAAACAGAACTGGGAACATGTGAAAGACCTATTACATTATGAACATACTTGCCCACTCTCCCTGATGTCCAGGGGACTCCTGAATTCCGGGTATCATTTAGTATTCTATAAAATGATAGCTAGAATCTTATTGGTTGCTATAGGCAAAATCTCCACTTTTCAAACCTGGTGGAAACTCGCAGATTGATACATTTATCCCCAAGAGACAAAAGGATAAAGGAGGAGTTGGCATTGTTAATAGGATTGTCACAAATAACGGAGCCAAGCAGAGAAATCAGCAAGCAACAGGGCTAGAGGAGCAGGGATGAAGGCTACTAAAATGATAACAGATAAAGAGGCATACAGTGGACTTCACAGAATCATCATCATTTATTTATATAGCGCCACTAATTCCGCAGCGCTGTACAGAGAACTCACTCACATCAGTCCCTGCCCCATTGGAGCTTACAGTCTAAATTCCCTAACATACACACACACACACAGAGAGATAGACTAGGGTCAATTTTGATAGCAGCCAATTAACCTACTAGTATGTTTTCTTGGAGTGTGGGAGGAAACCGGAGCACCCGGAGGAAACCCACGCAAACACGGGGAGAACATACAAACTCCACACAGATAAGGCCATGCTCGGGAATTGAACTCATGACCCCAGTGCTGTGAGGCAGAAGTGCTAACCACTAGGCCACCGTGCTGCCCGAAGGAGACATGGTGGGATTGGTATGTCCCTCTCCATCTCCCTGCCATCTGCTGAGTCTATGAGTATCACTCCAGTGTATTTCACCATATGAAAGTGTAGCAGGAGCAGCAGTGTCATACTCAGAAAGCCATGGTTCAGTAATAGAAGAAGAGGTAACAGCTATCATTAGCGTAGTAGTTTTGATAAAAAGACAGAGGGCTAGATTTACTAAGCTGCGGGTTTGAAAAAGTGGGGATGTTGCCTATAGCAACCAATCAGATTCTAGCTGTCATTTTGTAGAAGGTACTAAATAAATGAAAGCTAGAATCTGATTGGTTGCTATAGGCAACATCTCCACTTTTTCAAACCCGCAGCTTAGTAAATCTAGCCCAGAGTCTCTAGATTACTCATAAATCTAGATCCATTGTATAGAAGTCGGTCCCGATGATTCCAGGTTGGACGATGTTTCAGACATGTATCTGCTCGCAGAGATCACTTTTGCAAGCATGCAAATTCATATGTAAAACTTCAGTTCGACTGTTATAATGAAAAGGAATATATACATTAATAATAGAATTTGCTTTCTAAAAGCCTGAAGAGTTTCTCCACAGACCATAGCTTTCTTAGAGACATAATGAATATCATTCACTTTCTTACAATATGTAAAACCCTAAACAAACAATTGTACGTTTGTTTAATTAATCAGTAGTAAGCAGGCTGATAGAATACTTATTTCAACGTCCACCGCAAGTTAAAACGTCTGTTTTATTTCATCAATATAATCAACATGAATCACATATAAAATATACATTGTAATTCAAATATTTATCCATTAATTTCATAGACATTTATATAACTAATACAATAATAAATAATTAAAAAAATTGTGAAAAGAGAAAGGGGGTATTAACTAATCTCACTACCTCATTCATATCCTTTAAATATATATAGGAATATTGAATAAAATTACATTTTATATTATTAATGTTACACCAAAGGATACCCCAAGTACAAGACAAATTACTTAAATGCAAAGCGTTAGGGAAATATCACCACCAGAAAGGAATAGGAGAAGGGATAGAGAAAATAAATCACAGTGAGATTTGTAGAAGTGAATATTTATTTGACAGAATGGTCCTGGAACATGTACCTTAAGAACAGGAATAGTTGACTGGTGAAGTGGAGAGGGGAAGCAACAATGAGTGTGTGAACCAAACTGAGGTCTAGGGGAGCAGAGAATAGAGGAAAATATTATAACGAAAGAAACTGAGGGGTAAATTATACAGTGAGTGTAAGAGAGGATAAGAAATGGAGAAAGGTTACAGAGAAAGATGTTGTAATGATCAAAATGTGACAGTGTTTATTGAAGATACATTTATTCCTTGTGTTTGACCGGTATTACTGCCATACCACTATGAAAATATTGTCACTTACACAAAAAATTTCTTATATATTATTTTTCTTATGCAATGTTGCCACACTGTGCATTATAATACAGTTCAACAGCAATTACTACATTCAGTGTTCCAAATAATAGTGTACAGGAACTAGAGTGGTCCTGAGCGGACAGCTCTCGGTTTGGACTGTGAAGGGTACACAGGAACTTTACCATCTTTTTTTTGTAATGCTTAGTACTGTGCGGTATTCATTAATTTATTTTTGCTCAAGGGGACTATATGGTATACTTAAAGCAATATGGGTCTAATCACATACTACTGTACTAGAGATAAGCGAAAAATGTTTACCTTAAATATTGACATTTGGCTTCTGAATTTTAGTACAAAATGAAAATGGCAAAGCAAACACAGAACTAGATGATTGTGTCACCGGAGCTGCAAAACAGCCTGTTCAGCCACAAAATTAGTTTTGCACTTAATTTGTCCACAAGTTCACTCATCTCTATACTGTATTGTCCATTTGACGCTCCATAATGAAGCACTTGATGACTTTACATATTACTGCAGAGTGCATAGTTATTATTATTATTAATATTATTATTATGGCTACCATGGGTCAACAGCACTTGTTCATTACATAGTGAATTACATCAGCAATTTTAACTAATTTTGCTTTATCTGCTATTTTATTTACGCTACCCATATTAAATTATTTTTAACATGTTAAATGTTAGAAAGAAATGTAAGTTTTTTATGTTATTTAAAGCCCCAATGTTTTAAATTTTAATGGTCTGGGGCAACATTTTCTGACCGTTTGTGTTCAGAAGTTAGATCTGTGTTTTTCCAACTGAAAATGCATTTCTTTATATTCTTTTGAATTGTTCCTGCATTGTAATACATGCAAATAAATGTACACCATTTTCCCTATTCTTTCATTGCAGAAGTTCATTTTGGCTCTTGGTGTTGTGCTTACTGTCTCGGTGGTATTGTCCAGTGCTTCCTGTGAAGTTGGAAGTTTGACATTTGATCGTAAAACGAAAACTAAAGGTAAACAGAACATTTCTCAATAAAATGTAGCATTATAACACAGAGCATATTAGTAAAACAAGGTATGAAAGCTCTGCTCTTGGATACCAATGAATGTTCTCTTTGACTATCGAGAAGTGCATAGAACCAGTCTTTGAAATTTTTGGTAGGAGTCCAATCAGAATTCGTAGGTGTGTGTTTTCTCGCCAAATCTGAGGGTGTTAGAAAAAGAAAGAAGAGGTGGGCACTGCTTGGTGGCTCCATTTGCGTCATCAAGTGGGCAAGGCCGGATTAACCCTAGGGCCAACTGGGCTACAGCCCAGGGGCCTCGGGCATCCAGGGGGCCCTTGAAAGTGCTCAACAGTATTATTGATCGGTCGGAGGCGGGGGCGCCTCCGGCCCGATCAATGCTGCTAAACACTTTCACAGCGGTCCTTCCCTGGCGCTCTGTAGTCTCCTTACTGAGGATATCTCGTGAGTCTCACTCTCACGAGATCTCCTCAGTAAAGAGCGTACAGTGCGCCAGGGAAGGACTGCAATGCCAGGAGAAGGAGGTAAGTGCCTTGGGGGCGGCTTGGATCATGGGGGGGTGGCTCGGATCATGGGGGGGGCCCTCATGGGGGAATGGAGGCCCCCTTAGCCCAGGGGCCTCCATTCCCTTAATCCGGCCCTGCAAGTGGGTGATTACAATGATTTCACCATCACGCCTCTTCCTCCTCAGTGTTCACTGAGATGGGAGTAGCTTGAATGCACAATTCATGTCATTACACAACGTCCCTGTCCACCAGGCAGGTAAACGACTTTGGAAGAGAATTGCCTGCTCTTTCAGAAGTCTCCTGGACATTTCGGAAGAGTAGGCAACTACGTAAAAGACGCAGCATGATTGTCGCAATTTTTTATTTTTTTTCAATATTGACTACATTAAGCATTTTCCTTGTGTTGCTCATCAAAGCCCAATATGATCCTAAAAAGAATTAGCAATTTCTTTTTAAAGCCCCTCCTATCTGCATTTTGCTCCAGCAGCTTAAGAAGAAGTGCAGAACAGTCTGACCACACTTGTGAATCTACCCTTAGCATAGTAAATTGTGCCTGAGTTTCCATTTACATATCTGGTATCTCTAATTTTGTTTATTTTGTATCTCAACTAGTGCATTTATCTTTTAGGCTGTTTGTTCAACGGAAAAGCTCATGAAATAGACTCGGAGTGGATTGAAGATTGTAAAATTTGCTCATGTTCTGAAAGTGGCATGCAATGTTGTTCTAAGTATGTTCTAAAACTTGTTGTTGCCATTTCAAATTATTTTATTTTTGTAGTAAAACAAGAAGGAAAGCAATTAGACTAACCCTACAGATGGGGATCCAAAATAGGGGTCACCAAACCATGGGTCTCCATGACTTTTCCTTTGCAAGCCAATTACATACTACTAACTAATAACTAATTAAAACTCTTGATTTAATACCATTAATAAAAAACAGGAAGCACAGTAAGTCTATAGAAGGGACACAATAGAGTGATATTCAAAACTATTTCCTGACTATTGCACACAATTGGAACTGAAAGGATAATTCAACCTAAAAAAATTTAAATTAAAAAGCTACTAAGAACATGAAATATATATATATAATGATAGTTAGATAGATAGTTAGATAGATAGTTAGATAGAACGTTTCAGGAGCCTATGAGGATTGAAGACATTTGAGATAAAGTTTTAATTGTGGGTTGCTATTTGTGTGGACAAATTAGACATAGATTTGGCCTGTGTACAGAATCCTATGTGTACTTACTACAAATATATCTTAGATATAAAAATGTGAGAATGAACAATATCTTACTTTTTGTGACATGAACAAACCTCAGCAAAACATTGTCAAAAGTAGGTAGAGATGCAAACAACCTGATAAAATCAAAATAGTGATGATGGCATTTATTATTTACAAAATATCTCCAAGACTTAAAGCAGTTACATAATTTACAGTAGGAAGATCAGGGATGGTAAAGCTGGGTACACACTGATGCAATTAGTGCACTAGTGTGTATGCTCCACAATCATATTTTATTGCGCCAAAGCACCTTGCATCTCTTGATTTGGTTTTATTAACTCCCAAAAAATCACAGAGTTATTTTTTGGGAGATTAGGCAGATCTCTCTAGGATGTGCAGAGTCACAATCTTTTCAGCATATGGTTATGAGAGATGGAGGTCACAGATCTGAAGGTCAGTTATGTAGGGGGGTACACATAATCAGCATGCTCATCGGAACTTTCAGTCGTTGGTAACAGAATGTAGTGTGTATCCATCTTTAGAAAGGGATCTAAAATCTTATGAAAATTATTGGTTTGGTACATTTACCATATATACAATATAGTAGGGGTATATATTTGCTTTACCTGTCTTTTTTTGCTGACAAATTCAATTTCAATATATTTGTACTGACTGCCATTACATTTAATGATGGTTAGCAATCCTGTCTGGATCCATAATTTGGACGAAATACTAGATAGCTGAATCCATCATAAAAGTAAAGTGGCAGAAAGATATAATGATATTTATATGTTTTTGAGTGACATTTCTTTTCTCCATAACAGCATAGAAGCTCCTGTCGGCTATGATAAGGAGACATGCACTTCTAAATTTGATAAGGAATCATGCAGTTACAAAGTGACGAAAAAGGATAATCCATCTGAATCATGTGAGGTCACGTCAAAGACCAAGTAACACATCATGTAAACATTCTTCAGATTAACTGCAAATAAATAACATCTTAGCATAAGATCAAGTTTATTTTTCATTGTCTAAGATTCACTGTCTCACACATTGCATTCATTCATTCCAGGAAAAATCATTCTTTACTCGACAAAGTAAAATATAATACTGTATATTTATTGTTTATTCAATAAATGTCAAATTTAAATAATATCCATTACAAATTTTTCTAATCCCTCTACTTAATGTTTCGCTGTTCTAGGTAAAAGATTGTTTTTATTTTGTGCCATCCAATTGGCTGTGTGACACTGATGACCTGATGGATACAACCCCTTGGCCTAAGTGCTTAGTGGCCACACAGTTCTCAGGCCAAGTATTCAGATTGGTGTGTTTAGTGTCAGCTTTTATCCACACAATTCCAGCAGGATAATCATACTGCAAAAGTTACTGGTTGTCTATGTTTCTGGTGTCTACAAGCTTACCAGTAACTAGTACATGATACATTGGAAGTGCATGCTCCTGTAGATGATGGGTAAATGAATGCTATAGGTTAGGGGTGGCCAACCAGTCGGAAGCTAAGAGTCAAAAAATATCCATAGATATGGTGAAGAGCCAACTTTACCTTTTATATATGTGTGCATTACATATACACAGTACAAACATGCACATACATAATGCACACATTTACATTGACAACATAACATAATTTACAATGTCTTGCTAAGTGAAAATGAAGATATTCAACATTGCCAAAATGTTCAGAATAATAATCAGCTCAGCTCTTACCTTGCTGCTGTGTCCAGCGGAGGAGGGTTCAAAGGCTACTTACAGTCTCTCCACAGTACACGGTGCTTCTGCATCCACAATCGCTGTGGAGGGAACTGTTGAAGTTGGGATAAAAAAAGCCATAAATAGCCAAACCTCACCACGTGCCCCTTACATACACATCAGCTTCTCCACTTGCCATGAGCTCTACCTACATTCCCCATACATGCCATTCAGCCTCCCTACATGCCAATCAGCCTCCCCACTTGCCCCTACATGCCAATCAGCCCCCCTCACATGCCCCATACTTGCCAATCAACCCCTCTCACATGCCCCATACATCTCAATCAGCCTCACCACATGCCCCATACATACCAATCAGCCCCCTCACATGCTCCATACATGCCAATCAGCCTCACCACATGCCCCATAAATGTCAATCAGCCTCACCACATGCCTCATAAATGCCAATCAGCCCCCCTACATGCCAATCAGCCCCCTCACATGCCCCATACTTGCCAATAAGCCCCTCTCACATGCCCCAAACATGCCAATCAGCCTCACCACATGCCTCATAAATGCCAATCAGCCCCCCACATGCCAATCAGCCCCCCTCACATGCCCCATACATGCCAATCAGCCTCCCCACATGCCCCATACATGCCAATCAGCCCCCCTACATGCCAATCAGCCCCCCTCACATGCCCCATACTTGCCAATCAGCCTCACCACATGCCCCATAAATGCCAATCAGCCTCACCACATGCCTCATAAATGCCAATCAGCCCCCCTACATGCCAATCAGCCCCCCTCACATGCCCCATACTTGCCAATAAGCCCCTCTCACATGCCCTAAACATGCCAATCAGCCTCCCAACATGCCTCATACATGCCAATCAGCCCCCCTCACATGCCCCATACTTGCCAATAAGCCCCTCTCACATGCCCTAAACATGCCAATTAGCCTCCCCACATGCGTCATACATGCCAATCAACCCCCCTTCACATGCCCCATAAATGCCAATCACCCCCCCCTCACATTCCCCCTACAGCCCAATCAACCTCACCTCATGCCCCATACAAGCCAATCAGTCCCCCTTACATGCCCTGTACATGCCAATCAGCCCCCTCACATGCCCCATACACACTAATCAGCCTCACCACATGCTCCCTACATGCAATCATCCCCCCTCACATGCCCCATGCATGCCAATTAGTCCCCCTCACATGCCCCATACATGCTAATCAGCCTCATCACATGCCCCATACTTGCCAATTAGTCCCCCTCACATGCCTCATACATGCCAATCAGCATTACCACATGCCCCATATATGCCAATCAAATCTCCACACATGCCCCATACATACCAATTAGCCTCACCACATGCTATACTCTTTGGCTGTCAGCAGTGCTCCAGGTGCCGACGGCCACAGAGAAACACCCAGCTGGCCAAGAGCCTCAATTTCAAAGTCAAAGAGCTGCATGCGGCTCGAGAGCCGCTGATTGGCCACCCCTACCATAGGTCATATGCAAACAACTTTGATGATTTCAGAGCAGATGCAGAGGCATTAATCAGATAACAGTTTAGAAAAAATAGATCCATGGTAAAAGATCTGGCATACAGGATTGGAGTTTATTATCTGCAATGTCTGAGACTTAGGGGCAAATTTATCAAGCGGTGAGTTTCTGGCAGGATTGAAAAGTGGAGAAATGCCTATAGCAACCAATCAGATTCTAGCTGTCATTTTGTAGAATGTACTAAATAAATGATAACTAGAATCTGATTGGTTGCTATGGGCAATATCTTCACTTTTCAAACCCACCAGAAACTCGCAGTTTATTAAATATACCCTTTGGAGTCTTTTTAAGATAAGATATTTTTTGCACATAAAAATTACCTGAATTTCCTCATACTGACCCTAGAATTCAATTTCATTGTTTAGCAGTGCTCCTCCCTGTGACTATAAGGAGGAAGCACTTGATGTTCATGGTTGTGCATGTGCGATTATCACTATGAAGCAACATATTCCTTGTTTTGGGTTTTTGGAACTGTCTGGTTAATAGACTCCATATCAATATTACATATACTGAATGGGTAATTATATTTACTAGAGGTGAAATTCACTGAGGGGTATAGCTATATCTATATATGAAGGGCATTGCTCATCTATTGACAGGGGCATAACTAGCAGGCCTAGCAAAATATATTAGGGGGTAGAGGGGTGCCAAGGCAGATCTACTTACTTCTATGAGCATGTGCGGTGTCCAGTAAACGCCCTGTTTGGGATTTCAGTTCAACTGTGATAATCATACTGTTGATGCCTCTTTTCATTGCACAAACATTTTTACCTGTTAAGCCTTAATACTATACGCGTAAAGACACTGAAAACAATTTAAAGTTTTGTCAAAAGGTCAGTTTATTAAAACAAAGTATGGTGGTGGAGAAAGCCATTTGCAAGTCAGCTAACAATTAATAACCGAACCAAGCAGTGTATGGCCACACAGGATTAACCAATGGTCCCAGGATATACTGCTTTACAATTAGTCAGTTCTAAATCTGGCGTCTGGACTCACAATTATGTGCCCGCACAAAGCATGTCAAGGGATCCTCCACACCAAGGGACCAAGAGCCACATTACTTCGAAAGGGGAAGTGACCTGCGGCCAATCAGCGATAGCAGCGTACGTATTGGTCGCTGACTGCAAAAAGTTACCCACCAAGTGTATCTCGTCTGTGAAGAGGGATAAAAAGGTTAATAATACCATAGATTATCAAACACACTAAATTGTAAAAACCCATACATATCCTAAGGGAGGGAAGGAGGGAGGGAATTTGGCAGTCAAAAGATGCCCAGCAGCCATTGGGGCAAGAATATATAGGGCAGCTGAAGGCCCTCCCCTTGGATACTATTGGCTGGAGTATGCAAGAGAACTTAACCCCTAATAGGTAAGGGAATGGCGCTGGCACAAACACATGAGTTTAAGTGCATTTGGCTTATGGCCTCACTTGTCAATCTAGTTGTTAAGAATTTTCACATTGGAACAGAAACCCAGACTGAACTCTATTGTGTATGCTCAGGAGAAAAGAGGGGGGGTTGGTGTCATTCATTAACCCCCCCTCCCTTCCTAACAACTGGGTCATAAAGCATGAGGAAGGGCTGCTGTGGTGGTACTACAAAAATATAAATACACAAATCCAGTTCACAAAAATAAAATTCTTGGATTAACAATTGACCAATGCTGATTTATCTGGAGAAACTGCTTGTCCCCAACAAATAGACCCTAAAATTGTGGTAGTTACATCCCTGTTTATTGGTAACTTTCTTAAACAAGCTTTTCAATATGCAAACACACACCTGTATTTAAGGATTTAACTGTTGGTGCATCTGTCATTATATGACAAGTTGGACTGGTCACACTATAACAGGGAAACTGCGGCATGGGTTCCTCAAATTACAGTAGGCCTCAGTCTGAAGTTGATGATGATGACTGTCGTCTATAATGCAGCCGCATCATTATACTCTTAAATTGCATCTGGTTGTGCGTTAATGGTATCTTCATTATCATTATTATTAGAGATGAGCGCACTTGGATTTATGAAATCCGAGCCCACCCGAACGTTGCCGATCCAAGTCGGATCCGAGACAGATCCGGGTATTGGCGCCAAATGCAAATCTGAAACCGAGGCTCTGACTCATAATCCCGTTGTCGGATCTCGCGATACTCGGATCCTATAAATTCCCCGCTAGTCGCCGCCATCTTCACTCGGGCATTGATCAGGGTAGAGGGAGGGTGTGTTAGGTGGTCCTCTGTCCTGCTATATCTCGTGCTGTTCAGTTCAGTGCTGTGCTGTGCTGTGCTGTGCTCAGTCCAGTGGTGCTGTGTCCTGTGCTCTGTCCTTCTGAGGTCAGTGGTGCTGCTGGGTCCTGTGCTGTGTCCTGTTCAGTCCAGTGGTGCTGTGTCCTGTGTTTTGTGCTTCTAAGGGCATAGTTATTTCCCCAATATTCCCCTGTGTTTAAAAAAAATAAAAAAAAGTTATTTAAAAAAATACCAAAAACTAATTTAATTTTTTTTTAATTACCACAAAATTTCCACAACCAATCCTGCAGTATAAGCCCATTGGTACTGCAATATTACCAAGTTCACACATTCAGCAGTAAAAGTCCAGTGGTACTGCAATTGTCACTCACCGGACTGTGAGTGCTTCTTCCCGGACTATTAGGAACCGTGGACGTCCTCTATCCTGAGGGACTGCGCATGCGCAGCCCTTTCCAAACCTTCAGTGTATGTTCCTTTAACTTAATTGGCAGATCAGGCAACCTCCCTATATTAAGCACCTGTGGTCAACACCACGTTGCCTGATCTTGGAGTCTCATTCCCCATGAGTCTCTGAAGGTGTTCCTGTGTTTCCTTGTTTATTCAGCCCTGCTGATTCCTGTGGTTTCCAAACCACTTCTACCTCTGTGGTTTCCAAACCACTTCTGCTACTGTGGTTCCCATACCACTTCTACCATCTACTGTATCATCGTGACTGTGAGCTGATTCCTATCCGCTGCCTCCGTGCACTACAGTCTTCTAATCACTTCAACTCTACCATGTATCATTGGGACTGTTAGCTGATGCCTATCCGCTGCCTCCGTGCATTACAGGCTTCAACCACATCCACTCACCTGTTCATGATTGTGACTGCCAGCTGATTCCTATCCGCTGCCTCCGTGCGCTACAGTCTTCAACCTGCAACCCGTCTGTGTTTCATCGTGACTGTTTAGCTGATTCCTATCCGCTGCCTCTGTGCGCTTCAGTCTTCAGTCCTTGTCTACTCTACCGTGTTTCCTTGAGTCTGCTGCCACTATTGCTACCCGCTACTCTCCGTGATCATCTGTTCCAGTTCAACTCTGCTCCGGTGTCCCATCGTTACTGCACCTGCTGGTTGCTATTGGTTACCTCCGTGTTCCCGCAGAGACCCGCTGCTGTTACTTCTCAGCGCTACTCATCCATCTACTGCTGATCCGCTCTCCACGCCTTCCTGTGTTATCCTGCTGGCCTCCTGCCCTTCAGGTATCTCTGCACTCCTGTCTGACTGCCTTCTCCTGAACCACGGTATGCATACTTCCCATTGACTGTGCTGTGTATTGCATACCTTGCTGGACTGTGTTGGTTCTCCTCTGGAGTGTACTATCCGCTGAGTCTATTGCCATCATTGACTGTGTTGGTTCTCCTCTGGAGTGTACTATCTGCTGACTCTACTGCCATCATTGACTGTGTTATCTTATGCCGGATTACTTCAAGAGACTTTCTATATTGGCAGTGTTGTTCAGTCATTTATACATTTATATGGTGCATATTACTGTGGATCAAAGTCAAGGTGCCCGTGTATATATTGTGTTGCAGTCTCTCCCCGTGCACCTCCTCACATATATATTCAGTAGTACAACTTGCTAGTGGCAGACCACTGACTCCTGTTTACAGTTTCACCTGTTCCAGTATCCTCTCACATAGCAGTGGTACAACTTGCTAACGCAGACCACTGACTCCCCGGATACCTCCACTTGGATTCCATTCCTTCACTCAGACAGCGGTACAACTTGCTATCCGCAGACCGCTGACTCTCATCACCTCCTCGTTTCTGTTGGACATTCCTCCTCACTATAGCAGTGGTACAACTTGCTACCGCAGACCACTGACTACCTTCACGTGTCCTTTGTCCATACAGTTCCTCGTGTATTACTACCTCCATATTGCCAGTGCTGCTAGTCATAGACTTTCCTGAGCATCTCATCATCTGCTTTTCCTGTTCCGTGATCACCCTGCTACCAGAGTACCATATTACCACCTATACTGCTCTGGTAAGCCTATCACCTGGTGATCCCTGGGTAAAGACTCCTAGTGCCCGTGACAGTAAGATCAGGCCATGACAGACCCAGATACGGAACCTACTGCTAAAGAGATGCTGCAGCATCTGGTCAGCCGTGTGGAGCAACAGGATGCTCGCCAACAGCTGTTACTTCAATGTTACCAATCGTTAACCTCCCAAGGAACATCTGGACAGACTGTTACAGCTAGTATTGAAGCTCCTGTGCTTTCCTCCGTTTCCCCAGTGCCATCCCAGGTGTCTACAGCTCCTACGCTTCACCTGCCTACTCCGTCAAAATATGACGGGGACCCCAAAACTTGTAGAGGTTTCCTTAACCAATGTTCAGTCCATTTTGAACTCCAACCTCAAAATTTTTCTACCCATCGTTCCAGAGTGGCCTATCTTATCTCATTGTTTTCTGGACAAGCCCTGGCTTGGGCCTCCCCTCTGTGGGAAAGAAACGATCCAATTCTACAAGATAGTGCCAAATTCATTTCCACGTTCCGAAGTGTGTTCGATGAACCAGGTCGTGTGACCTCCGCTGCTTCCAGCATTCTTCGTTTGCGACAAGGCTCCCATACAGTAGGACAGTATGTCATTCAATTTAGGATCTTAGCCTCTGAACTTCAGTGGAACACTGAAGCATTAGTTGCCGCCTTCTGGCAGGGGCTCTCCGATAAAATTAAAGATGCACTGACTACCCAAGAGCTTCCTTCGTCACTAGAAGATTTGATCTCTCTTTGCCATCGTGTAGACATGAGATTTCGTGAAAGAGAATCTGAGAAAACAACTTCTGCTAAAGCACCTCTTCGTTTAAACCCTCAATTTCGTCCAGTTTCACCTTCTGTGATTCCCATGGAGATAGGACGTTCCAAATTATCTTTAGAAGAGAGGAAACGAAGAGTAAAGAATAGACTCTGTATCTATTGTGCTGATTCCACACATATGCTCAGTTCTTGCCCTAAGAAATCGGGAAATGCCAGGCCCTAACTAGTTCTGGAGAGGTGAAGTTAGGGTCCCTGGAGTCCTCTCCATTGTCTATGAAATCTAAAGTCTGCGCTTTCGATGTTACGATTTCCTTTGCTACCAAATCCTTTGAGTCACAGGCATTGATTGATTCCGGAGCAGCAGGAAATTTCATTTCTAAATCACTAGTGAATCAATGGTCCCTACCAGTGATCACTTTAAAAACACCCATTACTGTGACGGCTATAGATGGATCACGTCTCATCAATGGTCTCATCACCCAGAGTACGTCTCCAGTAACCCTTCAGATTGGTGTACTACACCATGAAGAAATTTCGTTTTTAATTCTTCCTGTTACGACAAGTCCGATTGTCTTAGGCCTTCCATGGCTTCAATGTCACTCTCCCCAGATTGACTGGCGCACCCCTCAAGTTACGTCTTGGGGGCCTGAATGTCACCATCGTTGTCTCTCCCAAGTTATTCCTCTTAAAGTACAGCAATCTTCCATCTCATCGTCCTCCCCGGGACTCCCTCCTCAGTATGCTTCATTTGCCGATGTGTTTGATAAAGCTCAGTCTGAACGTCTTCCTCCTCATCGTTCTTGGGATTGTCCGATCGACCTTCTACCTGGCAAGACTCCTCCCAGGGGTCGGGTCTATCCTCTCTCGTTACCTGAAACTCAAGCCACATCTGAGTACATACAGGAGAATCTCCAGCGTGGGTTCATTCGACCTTCCACCTCTCCCGCTGGAGCTGGGTTCTTCTTCGTCAAAAAGAAGGATGGATCATTACGCCCTTGTATAGATTTTCGTGGACTCAACGCCATTACTATCAAGAATCGGTATCCCATTCCGCTGATCACTGAGCTATTTGATCGCATCAAGGGAGCTCGGATATTTACTAAGTTGGATCTTCGTGGTGCCTACAATTTAATTAGAATCCGTTCCGGTGACGAATGGAAGACCGCGTTTAACACCAGAGATGGGCATTACGAATATTTAGTAATGCCCTTCGGGCTGTGTAATGCCCCCGCTGTTTTCCAGGGTTTCATCAATGAGATCTTTCGGGACTTATTATATGTATGTGTCGTTGTCTACCTGGACGACATATTGATCTTCTCACAGGACCTGCCTTCTCATCACCAACATGTGGCAGAGGTCCTCTCCAGACTACGGAAAAACTCATTGTTCTGTAAATTGGAAAAATGTTCATTCGAGTTACCCCAGATTCCATTCTTGGGGTATATAGTTTCCGGAGTTGGCCTGAAGATGGATCCAGACAAAGTAAATGCTGTACTACATTGGCCTCAGCCAACTACTCTTCGTGCCATCCAGCGTTTTTTAGGTTTTGCCAATTACTATAGACGCTTCATTCAAGACTTCTCATCCATTGCATCTCCCATTGTGGCCTTAACTCGGAAAGGGGCTAATACTAAGCAATGGTCATCTGAGGCTCTCCAAGCCTTTCAAATCCTCAAAGAGTCCTTCTCGTCTGCTCCCATTCTGCGACAACCTGATGTGACACTCCCCTTCTTCCTAGAAGTAGATGCCTCTAATGTGGGCTTAGGAGCTATTCTCTCCCAACGCTCGGAGCAACAAAAATTACATCCTTGTGCCTTCTACTCTCGGGGTCTTCTGCCCGCAGAGAAAAACTATACTATCGGGGACAAGGAGTTGCTGGCCATCAAAGCTGCATTAGAGGAATGGAGATACTTGTTGGAAGGAGCTCGCCATCCTGTGACGATCTTCACGGATCATAAGAACTTGTCATATTTGCAATCTGCTCAATGCTTGAACCCTCGTCAAGCAAGATGGTCTCTTTTCTTTTCCCGTTTTGAATTAATTATAACCTTCAAACCAGCTGCTAAGAACAAGAAAGCTGACGCTCTATCTCGAGCTTTTGTGACGTCCTCTGATGTAGAAGAGGTTCCCAACCATGCTATTCTAGACCCCAAATGTATTTCTCTGGCTGCGTCATCCACCAAAATGCTACCATTTGGGAAGACCCTCGTGCCTCCTACTCTGAGGAGGAAAATCCTTTCGTGGTTCCATGCCTCTCGTTTTTCTGGACACGCCGGTGAACATAAGACCTTTGAGATTCTCTCTCGTAGTTACTGGTGGCCTTCAATGAGGAGAGACGTCAAAGAGTTTATTGCTTCCTGTGATTTATGTTCTCAGTTCAAATCCTCCCGCAGAACTCCAGCAGGGTTGCTGCGACCACTACCCATTCCGTCCAAGCCTTGGACCCATATTAGTATGGATTTCGTTACTGATTTGCCACCAAGTAAGAATCACAATACTATTTGGGTAGTGGTAGACAGATTTTCGAAGATGGCTCATTTCGTCCCTCTGTCCGGTTTACCTTCCTCGTCTACTCTGGCTGAACATTTCATTAAAGAAATCTTCCGCATCCATGGATGTCCGTCTGAGATTGTGTCAGATAGAGGAGTACAATTCGTTTCCAGATTCTGGCGGGCCCTTTGTAAAACCTTGGGCATACGATTAGCACTCTCATCGTCTTACCATCCGCAATCTAACGGACAAACGGAACGAGTCAATCAAGATCTTGAGACTTTTATTAGGATGTTCTCTTCAGCCAACCAAGACAACTGGGTAGAATTGCTCCCTTGGGCTGAATTCGCCCATAACAACATGTACCATGAGTCATCATCCAAAACTCCATTCTTTGTGGTCTACGGTCACCATCCGTCTTTTCCGGAATTTCCTGCCCTCCCGCCCACCCAAGTTCCTGCTGTGGAGACTGCTTGTCAGACCTTCAAAAATATCTGGTCTCAGGTCAAAACCTGTTTAAAGAAGACATCTAACAAATATAAGTCTTTCGCAGATAAGAAGAGGCGGGCTATTCCACCACTAAAAATTGGAGATCGTGTCTGGTTATCTACCAAAAATATTCGTTTGAAGGTTCCATCTATGAAATTCGCCCCTCGTTTTATTGGTCCATATAGGATCATTCAAGTTATCAATCCAGTATGTGTTAAACTTCTTCTTCCTAAGAATCTTCGGATTTCCAATGCCTTCCATGTGTCCTTACTCAAACCTCTTATTATCAATCGTTTCTCGACTCCTCCCTCAGCACCGCAGCCAGTTCAAGTTCATCAGGAGGAGGATTTCGAGATTACTGAGGTATTGGATGCAAAAATTTCGCGAGGAGTCCTCCGTTTCCTCGTTCATTGGAAGGGCTTTGGTCCTGAAGAGCGTTCATGGATCAAAGCTGAAGATCTTAATGCTCCTGCCCTTCTGAAGAAGTTTTATTCCAAAAATCCGGACAAGCCCGGTTCCAGGCGTTCTGTGCCCACCTTTAAAAGGGGGGGTACTGTCACTCACCGGACTGTGAGTGCTTCTTCCCGGACTATTAGGAACCGTGGACGTCCTCTATCCTGAGGGACTGCGCATGCGCAGCCCTTTCCAAACCTTCAGTGTATGTTCCTTTAACTTAATTGGCAGATCAGGCAACCTCCCTATATTAAGCACCTGTGGTCAACACCACGTTGCCTGATCTTGGAGTCTCATTCCCCATGAGTCTCTGAAGGTGTTCCTGTGTTTCCTTGTTTATTCAGCCCTGCTGATTCCTGTGGTTTCCAAACCACTTCTACCTCTGTGGTTTCCAAACCACTTCTGCTACTGTGGTTCCCATACCACTTCTACCATCTACTGTATCATCGTGACTGTGAGCTGATTCCTATCCGCTGCCTCCGTGCACTACAGTCTTCTAATCACTTCAACTCTACCATGTATCATTGGGACTGTTAGCTGATGCCTATCCGCTGCCTCCGTGCATTACAGGCTTCAACCACATCCACTCACCTGTTCATGATTGTGACTGCCAGCTGATTCCTATCCGCTGCCTCCGTGCGCTACAGTCTTCAACCTGCAACCCGTCTGTGTTTCATCGTGACTGTTTAGCTGATTCCTATCCGCTGCCTCTGTGCGCTTCAGTCTTCAGTCCTTGTCTACTCTACCGTGTTTCCTTGAGTCTGCTGCCACTATTGCTACCCGCTACTCTCCGTGATCATCTGTTCCAGTTCAACTCTGCTCCGGTGTCCCATCGTTACTGCACCTGCTGGTTGCTATTGGTTACCTCCGTGTTCCCGCAGAGACCCGCTGCTGTTACTTCTCAGCGCTACTCATCCATCTACTGCTGATCCGCTCTCCACGCCTTCCTGTGTTATCCTGCTGGCCTCCTGCCCTTCAGGTATCTCTGCACTCCTGTCTGACTGCCTTCTCCTGAACCACGGTATGCATACTTCCCATTGACTGTGCTGTGTATTGCATACCTTGCTGGACTGTGTTGGTTCTCCTCTGGAGTGTACTATCCGCTGAGTCTATTGCCATCATTGACTGTGTTGGTTCTCCTCTGGAGTGTACTATCTGCTGACTCTACTGCCATCATTGACTGTG
This sequence comes from Mixophyes fleayi, assembly GCF_038048845.1. Taxonomy (NCBI): domain Eukaryota; kingdom Metazoa; phylum Chordata; class Amphibia; order Anura; family Limnodynastidae; genus Mixophyes; species Mixophyes fleayi. The sequence continues at coordinate 53,805,953 of NC_134407.1, forward strand.
TTATCTTATGCCGGATTACTTCAAGAGACGTTCTATATTGGCAGTGTTGTTCAGTCATTTATACATTTATATGGTGCATATTACTGTGGATCAAAGTCAAGGTGCCCGTGTATATATTGTGTTGCAGTCTCTCCCCGTGCACCTCCTCACATATATATTCAGTAGTACAACTTGCTAGTGGCAGACCACTGACTCCTGTTTACAGTTTCACCTGTTCCAGTATCCTCTCACATAGCAGTGGTACAACTTGCTAACGCAGACCACTGACTCCCCGGATACCTCCACTTGGATTCCATTCCTTCACTCAGACAGCGGTACAACTTGCTATCCGCAGACCGCTGACTCTCATCACCTCCTCGTTTCTGTTGGACATTCCTCCTCACTATAGCAGTGGTACAACTTGCTACCGCAGACCACTGACTACCTTCACGTGTCCTTTGTCCATACAGTTCCTCGTGTATTACTACCTCCATATTGCCAGTGCTGCTAGTCATAGACTTTCCTGAGCATCTCATCATCTGCTTTTCCTGTTCCGTGATCACCCTGCTACCAGAGTACCATATTACCACCTATACTGCTCTGGTAAGCCTATCACCTGGTGATCCCTGGGTAAAGACTCCTAGTGCCCGTGACAGCAATATTACAAAGTTCACATATTCTGCAGTATCAGTCCAGTGGTGCTGTGCCCTGTGCTCTGTCCTGCTGAGTTCCGTAGTGCTGCTGGGTTCTGTGCTGTGTCCTATTCAGTCCAGTGGTGCTGTGTCCTGTGCTCTGTGCTTCTAAGGGCATAGTTATTTCCCCATTATTCCCAAGTTTTTAAAAAATAAAAAAAAAGTTATAAAAAATATTAAAATAAATTTTTTTTAAAAAAAAAGTAATTATAACCAAATTTGCAAAACCAATCCAGCAGTATAAGTCCATTGGTACTGCAATATTACCAAGTTCACACATTCTACAGTATCTTGTGCTACATATAATGGAGACCAAAAATTTGGAGGATAAAGTAGGGAAAGATCAAGACCCACTTCCTCCTAATGCTGAAGCTGCTGCCACTATTCATGACATAGACGATGAAATGCCATCAACGTCGTCTTCCAAGCCCGATGCCCAATCTCGTAGTACCGGGCATGTAAAATCCAAAAAGCCCAAGTTAAGAAAAAGTAGCAAAAAGAGAAACTTAAAATCATCTGAGGAGAAACGTAAATATGCCATTTACGACACGGAGTGGCAAGGAACGACTTAGGCCCTGGCCCGTGTTCATGACTAGTGGTTCAGCTTCACCCACGGATCTTATCCCTCCTCCTCCCCCCCCCCCCCCTACAAAAAATTGAAGAGAGTTATGCTGTCAGCAACAAAACAGCAAACAACTCTGCCTTCTAAAGAGAAATTATCACAAATCCTCAAGGCGAGTCCAAGGGTGTTGGTGGTTGTCAAGCCTGACCTTCCCATCACTGTACGGGAAGAGGTGACTCCATCCAGCATTTGCAGCACGCCCTCTGCATATGCTGGAAGGATCACCCACAGTCCAATTACAGATTTGGCTAATGAAGGTGTGAATGTTGTACACCGGGAGGAGGATATTGATGTAGCTGGCGCTGAGGAGGATGTTGATGATTATGATGCAGACAGATACCAAATTGCCTTTCTCAATTTCTATTTATATTCTAGATTATATAACGGCTGAATAGTTTTCTGTTTTACTCCTAGTGGAGAGGGGATCTGATGCAGACAGATACCAAACTGCCTTTGTCCATTTCTTTGTATATTTGAATTTCTAGCTCTACAGTCTATGCAGGCTGCTTTATTTATATTCAACTACAAGTGTAGGGCGGGGGGGGGGGGGGCATAGATAGCCACCAAAGTAACGTGGTCCATTTAATTACACTTTCTAGCTCCACAGTCTGTGCAGCCTGCTTTTTTTATCTTCAAAGTATTTATATTTACAAGCCTTGCAATCTAAATTAACTAGAGGTAGTGACATAGTAGAACTCCAAAAGGCAGTTTGGAAGCCCCTGTACAAACTGGCTCTATTTTTTAACTGCGTTGTCCCCCCTCCAGTGTGTACTCGGAAAGAGTTTTTAGTGCAGCTGGGAACCTGGTCAGTGAGTGGCGAAGGAGGTTGCTTCCTCACAACGTTGAAAAAATGATGTTTATAAAAATGAATAATCAATTCCTCAATGAAATACAGCACTGCCCTTCAGACAGTACAGAGGGACCTGTGGTTGTGGAGTCCAGCGGGGACGAATTGATAATGTATGAGGAGGAGGAAGTACACACTGTAGGGGGAGAGGAATCAGAGGTTGAGGATGAGGACGACATCTTTCCTCAGTAGAGCCTGTTTAGTTTGTACACGGAGAGATGAATTGTTTTATTGGTGTGGGGGCCCAAACAAACCAATCATTTCAGCCAAAGTTGTTTGGTAGGCCCTGTCGCTGAAATGATTGGTTTGTTAAAGTGTGCATGTCCTATTTCAACAACATAAGGGTGGGTGGGAGGGCCCAAGGACAATTCCATCTTGGAACTTTTTTTTTGCATAATATGACCAATCAACAGTCGTTTGCCATGTTCAAAAAGTAAAACCAAATTTAAACAAATGCAGGAAATTAAACCAAAAGTAAAATGCCCTGTCATAATTTAAAACAAGAGGGATTGACGTGCTCTAGAACTACTGTATTGTTGTTTATATTTTATAAACACTACACTTGAAAGCTTGAGTCTTTCAATGAAAAAGTAACTCTCCATTGCACGAATATTTGCAACAGGGACAATTGTAGGGTTAAGAAAGTCAACTAATAACACTTCGACGCTGTCTGTCTTTATAAACACTACACTTGGAAGTTGGAGGAGGTATTGTGGCCCCGGCACCAAATTTACTACCGGGGCCACTCCACTGTGCAGTCCATATTTAGGTGTATCAGATATTAAACAACGGTGACAGTTGATGCTCAATTTTTTAATTATATTGTTGGCGCTGTAAAAAATTGTGTTCCGGGCACACCACACTACGCAGTCCATACCCTTTTTTGGTGAAATTCTGACCAGTGGAGGGTTTTTTAATTATATTGTGGCCTCGGTACCAAATTTTGTACCGGGGCCACCACACTACGCAGTCAAGATAGATAGATGCGTATCATAGATAAAGTACATTCAGTGTTGTGGGGCAAATTGAAAAATATTCAAAATGCACTGACATTATCAAAAACAAGAGGTTTTCACACGCTGAAACTCCAACATGTATATGATGGAGCGGATGGAGGAGCAGCCGTATGTGCAGTGTAATTCAGACCTGTTGAAGGTTTTTTATATATTTTATTGTGGTGCCCAGTGCCCACTACTCTACGCAGTCCAGATACTACTTTTGGGTGTAATTCAGACCTGTTGAAGGTTTTCTATATATTTTTTATAGCAGTGCCCAGTGCCCACTACTCTACGCAGTCCAGATACTACTTTTGGATGTAATTCAGACCTGTTGAAGGTTTTCTATATATTTTTTATTGTGGTGCCCAGTGCCCACTACTCTACGCAGTCCAGATACTATTTTTGGGTGTAATTCAGACCTGTTGAAGGTTTTCTATATATTTTTTATAGCAGTGCCCAGTGCCCACTACTCTACGCAGTCCAGATACTACTTTTGGGTGTAATTCAGACCTGTTGAAGGTTTTCTATATATTTTTTATTGTGGTGCCCAGTGCCCACTACTCTACGCAGTCCAGATACTATTTTTGGGTGTAATTCTGACCTGTTGAAGGTTTTCTATATATTATATTGTGGTGGCCAGTGGCCAGTCCTCTACGCAGTCCAGATACTATTTTTGGGTGTAATGCAGACCTGTTGAAGGTTTTCTATATATTTTTTATTGTGGTGCCCAGTGCCCACTACTCTACGCAGTCCAGATACTATTTTTGGGTGTAATTCTGACCTGTTGAAGGTTTTCTATATATTATATTGTGGTGGCCAGTGGCCAGTCCTCTATGTAGTCCAGATACTATTTTTGGGTGTAATGCAGACCTGTTGAAGGTTTTCTATATATTATATTGTGGTGGCCAGTGGCCAGTCCTCTATGCAGTCCAGATACTATTTTTGGGTGTAATTCTGACCTGTTGAAGGTTTTCTATATATTATATTGTGGTGGCCAGTGGCCAGTCCTCTACGCAGTCCAGATACTATTTTTGGGTGTAATTCAGACCAGTTGATGGGTTTTTAATTGTATTGTGGGGAACATTCCTCTACGCAGTCCAGAAAGATACCTCGTTGCAACGTTTTGTACTAAAAAAAAAAAATTATTGTGAGGTGTTAGGTGTTCAGAATAGCCTTTAAATTTGTGGAAATTATTGTTATTGAATGTTATTGAGGTTAATAATAGCGTAGGAGTGAAAATAAGCCCAAAAACTTGATTTTAACACTTTTTAGTTTTTTTTCAAAAAAAATCCGAATCCAAAACCTTAAATCCGAACCAAAACGTTTCGCAGGTGTTTTGCAAAACAAATTCGAACCCAAAACATCGAGAAAATCCGGATCCAAAACACCAAACACGAGACCTCAAAAGTTGCCGGTGCACATCCCTAATTATTATCTTTTATTTATAAAGTGCCAACATATTATGCAGTACTGTACATTTAGGAGATGACGATGCTAATAAATGACTTATAGTGACGTGAAACAGAAGGTGACGATGGTCCTGCTAAAATTAGCTTCCAATCTAAGAGGTTTGGGGAACACTTGATAAATAAGAGAGTGGAATTACAATTGTAGCTGGTGGTGAGGACAGTGTGTGCAGCTAAAGTAAGACAAAAGCATTATCAAAAGAAACAAAAACCAAGGTTCAGGCGCTAGATGCAATGGATATGTACATGGAGAAAAATATCCCCTAATGAAATAAAAGCAAAAAAATCGCCATATCCATCCAGACCTTTAAATACCGGTTAATTAGCTGTCTCTAACGGTCAGCACGGTATTGTCACTGTCAGGTCCATATAGTATATAAATAGCTGTACAGAACCTTATAGCAGTGATGGCTAACCTGTGACACTCCAGGTGTTGTGAAACTACAAGCCCCAGCATGCTTTGCCAGTAGATAACTAGCCGATAGCTGGCAGAGCATGCTGGGACTTGTAGTTTCACAACACCTGGAGTGTCACAGGTTAGCCATCACTGCCTTATAGCATCGGTGTCCACGTTTTTATTATAATTGTGCCCAGTCACTTCAGCACAGGAATATAGGAATAAGTTAACATCTACTGTTAGCTCTTTCTATAACAAAAACTTTATTATCAGCCACCAATAATAAAGCAGACATTTTTGTGCAGCAACTGGTGGTGTGGTACGGTTGGTATGTGGAGAAATAGTGGAAGACGCGAAATATGAATTAGTCACTGTAGAAATCTTAAAACAGCAGGACTCCCCATAATTCGGGAACCTCCCAGAAATTCCGGGAGATTAGGCAAGTATGTCTTAATCTCCTTCCACTGCTGGCTCTAGAGGAGGATCTTGCTTTTGTGCTGCACAGGTCAGGGCTGTTTTAACAGCTTTATAGGCCTCCAGGGCAAAGAAGTGCACTGGGGCCCTACAAGTACTAATTGTACAGTACAATTTGTATGTGTACGTTGTTTTCGTCAAGGTCAAGATATGTATTCGCAACAGCAAGATCGCATGTGCATATAACAGCTGATACTGAGGTGATTAGTCCATCTAAACGTTGTACTAAAGAGGTTTTGAAGGTTCAGAATAAATCTCCCAGAATAATATACTTAAAAGTTGGCAAGCCTATGGGGCCCCAATGCTTGTGGGGGCCGCAGGGAAACTGCCCAGCATGCCCATGCGTTAAGATGGCCCTGGCACAGGTACTATTGTGGTTATAAGCCAGCTTGGATTCACTGTATACCTGCTGTTTTCTTTTGTGTCATGCTCACTGCTGAAGAGCCAGGACTCTCATTCCTCATGCTTAGGGGCAGCAGAGGAGGCAGCGGAAAGGAGGAGCAGAGATGATAACAGCAATGACAGTTAAACTCTTTAGGTTCAGTAGATGAACTGAGAAGGTATTCAGTAGATCTTCTAAACAACCCTGTCCTTGGTGTGATTACACTACTTGGCACTACCATGAAATGTCCCTTTGACTTCACATATTTTAAGTTTTATATTGGTGGGAAGATGGTTACGGAAGAGGCACAAAGCTGATCTGAAGTTCAGCCATCACTAATTCCCATCTTCATGTGGCCACATTCTTAGACACTATTTTGAGTTGTTTGATTCACGATAAATACACCAGTAAGACCCCAATTTTGCAGCACCTATTTTACATGTCTGTTCGAGCAACTAAACTGGGCATAAATTAGGTCCTGTGTTTGTTCACATAATAAATTTAGCCACAATATTCAAAGATCTATCCAAATGTAACGCTGCTAATTAAAACATAACAAATAAGTATTCGTTTCACACATATTTAAAATTGATAATTATCAGTATATATGTTGCAACCCCTGGTTTTCCAGGTTTGATAAAGAAGTAGTAGACACAGCTCACTTAGTCTAACAATGCTTTGTAACAATAGTTTCAAGCGATCTATTTCTTGTCCACCAGGGGGCAGAGCAAGCCTGAGAAATACATATCAATACACCCTAAAATGCTGAAATACAATTCATATGCTCAAATGTGTTACAAATAAATGTTAATACCAGTATAATGAGACAAAAAAGAATGTACCAACCAGCATCCAAACACACATCCATAAATTAATGTAAGAGTACTCTTGCCGAAAAACAAAGATTATATTTCAAAGAGACCTTTTGGATGCTACAGTTCTTCCTATTTTGTACTGCTGTGTGTCATGTTAAATACTAATTCCAGTGAGAATCTTGTCTGTACTGAACAGGGCCAGACTGGGACTAAAAATCAGCCCTGGCATTTAAAGTACACAGGCCCACCTCAGTTCCAGGAGGAAAGAAACTCTCTGCCGCCACGCGGCGGAGGCGTCGAAATGGGCGTTACCACATTGTGTTGTGGGTGTGGCCAATATGGGGCACTGATACATACATTATAATAAAACATTACATTTATCACGCCCTCCCAGCCACATCATGCCATTCCCCCAGACATATTCAATTGATAGCCCTAAACCACCCCAGTATTAAATTAAAGGTTCCTTCATCTCACCTTAAATAATTAGCCCTCACCTACACGCCACCATTAAATAGCCTACCTCCCACACTATATTAAGATCCTCCCTTACCTCACATATTATATTAAAATACTGCTCGCACACAAACACGCACGCTATATTAAAATATTGCACACACGCTATATTAAAATACTGCGCGTGCACACACACACGCACACTATATTAAAATACTGCGGAGACACACACACACACACACACACACACCCCTTTGTTGGTGGGTGGAGCAGGGTAATAAAACAAAAAAAGATATATTCACCTGATCGCGGCGCCGGCGTCCCTCCTCCTCCTTCCTCTCTGCTCTCTTTACACTGAATGACGTCATCAAGTCACGCCTGACATTTAGTGAGGAGCAGCGCAGAGAGGACCAAGAAAGAAGCAAGAAGACAGAAGAGAAGAAAGAAGCTGATAGAATGGTAAGTAAAAAAGGGAATAAAGCAGAAAAGCACACTATGAGGAAAAAGAGGGGGAGAGAGGCACAGTAAGGAAAAAGGGGGGGAGAGGCACAGTATGAGAAAAAAGGGGCGAGGTACAGCGTGAGAAAAAAATGGAGAGAGGCACAGTATGAGAAAAAAGGGGGGAGAGATTCACAGTATGTGTTAAAAGTGGGGAGAGAGGCACAGTATGAGGAAAAAGGGGGGGGAGAGAGGCACAATAGTGGGGACTTAATTTAATGGGGTGGTTTGGGTGCTACTGAATATGGGGGTGAGTTTGGGGAGAATGAGGTCTCTTTATTAAAAGTGCCTATGAATTATTTAATGGCAGTGACGGTTGCGGGAAATAGGTATATTTCTGAAATGTGAATACAATTATTTTAATGTTGGAGCTGGAGGAAGGCCTAATTATTCATTGTGGGTGGTATTGATTTAATGCCGGGGCTGGCTGTAATTTTCTAAATGTACCCATTTTGTTTTCCAAATAGGGCTCCCAGCATTCCAGGATCCATCCAGACAGGCCGCAACTAAAGAAACCTGCAGCACAGGTGGTGAAAGTGAGAAGAACAGGTAGGAGAGAGCAGCAGAGTCTGTGAAATGTTGTGATTCTAGTGGGACAATCCCAATTTTTGGTGACTATTCAATGGTGTACACAACAATGCAGGTTTTTTGTATGTAGGAGGGTGGCCTGGCCACGCCCAATGATAGATAGCCACGCCCTCAATTGTATGAACACACCCATTACCAATTCTCAACTATAAGGGGGCCCCATGAAGTTGTTGTACCGAGGCCCTGAATTCCTCTTGGCAGCCCTGGATACAATTGAGTGTCATACAGATTGGTAGCATGCAGGCTACAAATAGCAAGGGAAATAGGATAGAGCACTATGGAATGCCACATGACAGAGTCATTGGTGTAGAGGAGTATACTCCTGAAGATACTCTCTGTGACCTGCCAGCGACACTGATTTGAACCAGCTAAGGACTGTGCCATCCAGTACACAGAAAGTCCTCAGATGTTTTATTAGACTCCCATGATCCACATTAGCAAATGTTGCAGAGAGGTCCAGGAGGATTACTACTGAACAATCGCTTGCCATCAGCATATCATTAAACACACAAACCAGTGTCATTTCAGTATACAGTCTGTAGTTTCCCGACTAGAATGGATAATAAATATTGTAGGTTGACAGACAGGTTTATTGTAGAGATGTTCACTGATCCCCGTGTTCTGGTTTTGGTTCTGGTTTTCGATCTGGATTAACTCCGTGTTTTGGTTTTGGTTCTGGTTTTGGCAAAACCGTTCTTGCGTGTTTTGGTTTTGGATCCTGATTTTTTATAAAATCCCTATTTTTTTTCTGCTAAAATCACATATTTTTGCTTTTTTCCCCCCACATTTTTATTAACCTCAATAACACGAATTTCAAGTCATTTGCAGTCAATTTTGACCACTTCACAGGTCACAATATTATTTTCATACACTTTCAAACAAAGACTGCTGATTTAGAAGACCAAGCCTGCCAGACCTATTATTTGTATCTCAGCAATGACAATTAGCAATGGAGCAATGGAGCTCTCCTCTTTGTGTGTTACCTATATAACACAGTACAATGTGACTGTAGATTTACACCAAGACTGCCAGCCCTAATATTTGTATTTAAGCAATAACAATTAGCAATGGAGCTCTCCTATTTGTGTGTTACCTATATAACACAGTACAATGTGACTGCAGATTTACACCAAGCCCGCCAGACTTTTTAATTCTATTTCAGCAATGACAATTAGCAATGGAGCAATGGAGCTCTCCTGAATGTCACTGGAGATTTTGAAGAACACTGCTCTTTCTTTTCTACCTATGACGCTGCCCAACTGCTCTAGAGACTGCCAAGAACTGTGCTACCCCTTCTGTGTCCCTCTGTAAAATAGCACTGGATCGCGGTACTTATGGAATCCAAAACTCATGAGATCCGACGACGTAACATTGACGTTTTGCCTCGTTTTCAAATCCGAGGGCTCGGATCTGCTAAGTTCGGGTGTGTTCGGTTCTCGGGGAACCGAGCCTGAGCATCTCTAGTTTATTGTTGGTCTACCACCACTTTTTTATTAACATGCCTTAGAATTGTAAGGTTTGATATCGGTCTGTATTTAGTCACACAGTCTGAGAAGGTTTTTTTCAAGAGATGTGGCAACTGCTTCCTTTAGTGGTTTAGGAGAAATGCCTGCCTGCAAAGAGTATTGTACTATTTTGACAATACTGGACCGATTACATCAATACACACTATTAGAAGGTTTTTAGGGGCTGGGTTCAGATCACAGGGGGTGGGATGCAGCCTTAGTTTAATTTCAGCAATGTCTTCTACATCCAGCTGGTCAAAGTAAGTCCAAGGGGCTAGGATGCCACATTCCCAAGCTTGGAACCTGGGCACTAGCTTGACGGCACTGTTGGGATTCCAGCCTGGATGGGGGAAACCTTAGCCGCAAAGAAGATTGCAAACTCATTGCTCCTTGACTGAGAGAGGTATGTATCAGGCTGCAGACATGCTGGTCTGTAAAGCCGCTCCTCTGTATGGAATACCTGAGCTGGTCTGTTGCTTGCTGCCATAATTTCACTTGGCAGGAACTCTGACTTCCTACGGGTGATTGTGGATTGGTATTCATCAGTGTGTTTCAATAGCTTTAACTTGTCCTCTACCATACAAGGCTTTTGCCATCGTCTTTCAAGGCTGCGAACATGGAAACTGAGGAACTAGGGATGTACCCAGAGTAATAAGGCCCCTCAGAAGAATATAACAAGGAGGGAAGGGAGCTTATCTACACCCCAGGCATACATTACCATTAAACACTAATAGCCAATTACAGGGAGTTACAAAAATGTTTTGGGCATTATTAGGGGTATCTTTTCTGCAACGTTCGTTTTTCTGATTTTTTTGTATGTAAGCGCAATTGTGTATTTAGGTAAGAGCATAATTTTAATATGTTTAATATTGATGCTGACTACCCTAACAACACTTACCATAACATGATGACTCCGAAGGGCTCCTTCGACTTGAACCAATCATGAAGAAGTAATAAGTAGTTTACAAAGCATTCTACATTGTCCATAGGCGCATACTTACATTATACCATTAAGAGCACCGATAATCCCATCGCCATGGTGAATGACGTCATGAAGAATAGCCGGCTTATTATTTCTTCGTGATTGGTTCAAGTTGTTTTCAACTAGGGATGTGCACCGGCGACTTTTGAGGTCTCGTGTTTTGTGTTTTGGATCCGGATTTTCGTTATTTTTGAGGTTCGGATTTGTCTCGCAAAACACTTGACGAAAGGTCTCGGTTCGGATTTAAGGTATTGGATTCGGATTTTTTTTGAAAAAAACATAAAAAGTTTAAAAATCAAGTTTTTGGGCTTATTTTCACTCCTAGGCTATTATTAACCTCAATAACATTCAATAACAAGCATTTCCACTAATTTACAGTGTATTCTGAACACCTCACAATATAGTTATTAGTCCAAAACGTTGCAAAAAGGTATCTTTCTGGACTGCGTAGAGGAGTGGGTCACCACAATATCTTAAAAACCCTGAACTTTTATGATTCGCACCAATAATTGTACCTGGACTGTGTAGAGGAGTGGGTCACCACAATATCTTAAAAACCCTGAACTTTTATGATTCGCACCAATAAATGTACCTGGACTGCGTAGAGGAGTGGGTCACCACAAGATATATTAAAAACCCTGAACTTTTATGATTCGCACCAATAAATGTACCTGGACTGCGTAGAGGAGTGGGTCACCACAATATCTATTAAAAACCCTGAACTTTTATGAATCGCACCAATAAATGTACCTGGACTGCGTAGAGGAGTGGGTCACCACAATATATATAATAAGAAAACCACCAACTTGTTTGATTCGCACCAATAAATGTACCTGGACTGCGTAGAGGAGTGGGTCACCACAATATATTAAAAACCCTGAACTTTTATGAATCGCACCAATAAATGTACCTGGACTGCGTAGAGGAGTGGGTCACCACAATATATATAATAAGAAAACCATCAACTTGTTTGATTCGCACCAATAAATGTACCTGGACTGCGTAGAGGAGTGGGTCACCACAATATATTAAAAACCCTGAACTTTTATGATTCGCACCAATAATTGTACCTGGACTGCGTAGAGGAGTGGGTCACCACAATATCTTAAAAACCCTGAACTTTTATGAATCGCACCAATAAATGTACCTGGACTGCGTAGAGGAGTGGGTCACCACAATATATATAATAAGAAAACCATCAACTTGTTTGATTCGCACCAATAAATGTACCTGGACTGCGTAGAGGAGTGGGTCACCACAATATATTAAAAACCCTGAACTTTTATGAATCGCACCAATAAATGTACCTGGACTGCGTAGAGGAGTGGGTCACCACAATATATTAAAAACCCTGAACTTTTATGAATCGCACCAATAAATGTACCTGGACTGCGTAGAGGAGTGGGTCACCACAATATATTAAAAACCCTGAACTTTTATGAATCGCACCAATAAATGTACCTGGACTGCGTAGAGGAGTGGGTCACCACAAGATATATTAAAAACCCTGAACTTTTATGAATCGCACCAATAAATGTACCTGGACTGCCTAGAGGAGTGGGCACTGGGCACCACAATAAAATATATAAAAAACCTTCAACAGGTCTGCATTACACTACACATACGGCTGCTCCTCCATCCTCTCCATCATATACATGTTGGAGTTTTAGCGTGTGACAACCTCTTGTTTTTGATAATGTCAGTGCATTTTGAATATTTTTCAATTTGCCCCACACCACTGAATGTACTTTATCTATGATACGCATCTATCTATCTTGACTGCGTAGTGTGGTGGCCCCGGTACACAATTTGGTACCGAGGCCACAATATAATTAAAAAACCCTCCACGTGTCAGAATTCCACCAAACAAGTATCTGGACTGCGTAGTGGGGTGGCCCCGGTACCCAATTTGATACCGGGGCCACAATAAAATAAATACACCCTCCACGTGTCAGAATTCCACCAAACAAGTATCTGGACTGCATAGTGGGGTGGCCCCGGTACCCAACTTGATACCGGGGCCACAATACCTCCTCCAAACATGCTACAGACAATTCGTCATTGAGATCCCATCAAGTATGTTAAAGACAGACAGGGTCCAAGTGTTATTAGTTGACTTTGTAAAGAAAAAAACTGTCCCTGTTGCACATAGTCGTGCAATGAAGACTTACTTTTTCATTTAAAGGCACGATCTTTCAAGTGTAGTGTTTGTAAGTCTAAGTCATATTATACTTTTGGTAAAATTGGTTTTTTTTGTTCCTCTTTATGTTAATTAATTAGTAATAGAATTAAAGTAGGAAATAGAATTAAATAGAATTAAAGTAGGAAATAGAGTGGTATAGAGTTGTAGTGTGGTATAGATAGAGTGGTCCACACAATATAATAATAAAACCCTCAACTGGTCTGAATTCCACCAAACAAGTATCTTGACTGCGTAGTGTGGTGGCCCCGGTACACAATTTGGTACCGAGGCCACAATATAATTAAAAAACCCTCCACGTGTCGGAATTCCACCAAACAAGTATCTGGACTGCATAGTGGGGTGGCCCCAGTACCCAATTTGATACCGGGGCCACAATACCTCCTCAAAACATGCTCCAGACAATTCGTCATTGACAGACCCCAGACAGACAGGGTCGTAGTGTTATTGTTTGACTTTGTAAACCCAAAAAAATGTCCCTGTTGCACTTGCACATAGTCGTGCAATGAAGACTGACTTTTTCATTTAAAGGCACGATCTTTCAAGTGTAGTGTTTGTAAGTCTAACTCATATTATACTTTTGGTAAAATTGGTTTTTTTTGTTCCTCTTTATGGTAATTAATTAGTAATAGAATTAAAGTAGGAAATAGAATTAAATAGAATTAAAGTAGGAAATAGAGTGGTATAGAGTTGTAGTGTGGTATAGATAGAGTGGTCCACACAATATAATAATAAAACCCTCAACTGGTCTGAATTCCACCAAACAAGTATCTTGACTGCGTAGTGTGGTGGCCCCGGTACACAATTTGGTACCGAGGCCACAATATAATTAAAAAACCCTCCACGTGTCGGAATTCCACCAAACAAGTATCTGGACTGCATAGTGGGGTGGCCCCAGTACCCAATTTGATACCGGGGCCACAATACCTCCTCAAAACATGCTCCAGACAATTCGTCATTGACAGACCCCAGACAGACAGGGTCGTAGTATTATTGTTTGACTTTGTAAACCCAAAAAAATGTCCCTGTTGCACTTGCACATAGTCGTGCAATGAAGACTGACTTTTTCATTTAAAGGCACGATCTTTAAAGTGTCAGAAAGAGAGAGAAGACACAGGAGAGGAGAGTTGTAGCTGGGGACCTGGGGTGGAAGCTCCCAGGCTCCCCCAGCATTGCCTGGAAGTCTGAGCGTGGTGACTGAGCCAGGGCAAGGAATGTGTGCCCTGGATGAGGGGGAGAACTCCATGCCACTATAGTGAACCCAAGAGAGAGGGGGACACTGCACATGGAAGAGGCCCTGGAGTGAGGGCTGCTACAAGAGGCATGGTAGCTGTAGTGTCAGATCCTGAGGCTGAGAGTACACAGAGTGACGTGTCAGAGCACAGGAGACATTATCCCCGCAGAGGAGGGATGAGCTGCAGTTGAGAGGTCTGTTGTTGAAATAGGACATGCACACTTTAACAAACCAATCATTTCAGCGACAGGGCCTACCAAACAACTTTGACTGAAATGATTGGTTTGTTTGGGCCCCCACACCAAAAAAGCTATTCATCTCTCCCTGTACAGACTAAACAGGCTCTACTGAGGCAAGATGTCGTCCTCATCCTCAACCTCTGATTCCTCTCCCCCTACAGTGTGTACTTCCTCCTCATCACACATTATCAATTCGTCCCCGCTGGACTCCACAACCACAGGTCCCTCTGTAGTATCTGGAGGGCAGTGCTGTACTTCATTGAGGAATTGATTATTCATTTTTATAAACATCATTTTTTCAACGTTGTGAGGAAGCAACCTCCTTCGCCGCTCACTGACCAGGTTCCCCGCTGCACTAAAAACTCTTTCCGAGTACACACTGGAGGGGGGACAACTCAGGTAAAATAGAGCCAGTTTGTACAGGGGCTTCCAAACTGCCTTTTTTTCCTGCCAGTAACAATATGGACTGTCTGACATGTCTACTTGGATGGTGTCAGCAAAGTAATCATCCACAATTTTTTCTATTGTCACAGCATCCAATGCAGCGAGAGTAGACATGTCTGCAATGGTTGGCAGGTCCTTCAGTCCGGACCAGATGTTATCAGCATCCCCGCCAGTGCCTCTTTTGGGAAAACTGAGCTTTTTCCTCGCAGCCATAGATGTGGAAGAAAATGAGGGTGGAGCTGTTGGCATGTCACGGTCCTCTTCAGAGGACAATCTCCTGACCAGCAGGTCTTTGCACCGCTGTAGATTTGTGTCCGCCGGAAACAGAGACACAACATACGCTTTAAACCGAGGATCGAGCACGGTGGCCAGAATGTATTCCTCTGACTTTAAAAGAGTGACCACCCTCGGATCCTGGCAAAGCGTACGAAGGGCTACATCCACAAGAGCTACATGCTTGCTGTAATCGCAATGGCTTACCAGCTCCTCCCTCACTTTCTCCAGCTGCTTCTGCAACAGCCTGATCAGGGGAATGACCTG
Source organism: Mixophyes fleayi (assembly GCF_038048845.1). Taxonomy (NCBI): domain Eukaryota; kingdom Metazoa; phylum Chordata; class Amphibia; order Anura; family Limnodynastidae; genus Mixophyes; species Mixophyes fleayi. Next base: position 53,821,311 of record NC_134407.1, read on the forward strand.
ACTCAAGCTGGCAGTGTCGGAACTGACTTCTCGTGTGGCAAGTTCAAATGGCTGCAGAACCTTGCACAACACGGAAATCAGTCTCCACTGCGCTTGACTCAGGCGCATCCCCACTCCTTTGCCTATGTCGTAGGTGGCTGTGTAGGCCTGAATGGCCTTTTGCTGCTCCTCCATCCTCTGCAGCATATAGAGGGTGGAGTTCCAGCGCGTCACAACCTCTTGTTTGAGGTGATGGCAGGGCAGGTTCAAGCTTTTTTGATGTGCCTCTAGTCTGCGGTAGGCACTGGCTGAATGCCGAAAGTGTCCAGCAATTTTGCGGGCCACCGCAAGCATCTCCTGCACACCCCTGTCACTCTTGAGGTAATGCTGCACCACCAAATTAATGGTGTGGGCAAAACATGGGACGTGCTGGAAATTGCCCATATTTAATGCCCGCACAATGTTACTGGCATTGTCTGACACCACAAATCCCCATGAGAGTCTAAGTGGGGTAAGCCACTGGGAGATAATTTCCCTCATTTTCTCTAATATGTTGTCAGCGTTGTGCCTCTTATTAAAGCCTGTAATGCACAATGTTGCCTGCCTTTGCATGAGCAGCCATTTTGTAGATGCTGCTACTGATGCAGCTGTTGCTGTTGCTGCGGAAGGGGATGCATCTACCCAGTGGGCTGTCACAGTCATATAGTCCTTCGTTTGCCCAGAACCACTTGTCCACATGTCCGTGGTTAAGTGGACAGTGGGTACAACCGCATTTTTAAGAGCACTGAGGACACTTGATCGTACTTCTCTGTACATTTTTTGTATCGCCTGCCTAGTGAAGTGGAATCTCGAGGGGATTTGGTACCGGGGACACAATACCTCCATCAACCCTCTAAATCCCACTCCACTGATGGCGGACATCGGGCGCACGTCTAACACCAACATTGCAGTTACAGCCGCAGTTATACGCTTTGCAATCGGGTGACTACTATCGTATTTGGTGGTCATGGCAAACGACTGTTGGACGGTCAATTGTTTGGTGAAAGACTTAGCGGTCTTACGACTTCCCCTCTGGGAAGATGACCGACTAACAGCAGCAACAGCAGCAGTGGCAGTAGTAGGCGTACCGCTGCAGGATTCCTCGGATGAATCCCGTATTGAGGAGGACTCAGTCTGGCTGGTGACTTGGGCTGCAGGACTGAATCTGATGGAGATTGTGGAGGAAGTTGACGAGGAGGGTGTTGCTGGTGTGTATCCAACTGGACCACGGGATTTAGGTGTCCCTGTACCGATGAGGGTCCTAGCCCCAGTTCCTGAACTAACCACTGAACTATGAAGGTTATTCAGGTGACGTATAAGGGAGGATGTTCCTAGGTGGGCAAGATCCTTACCCCTGCTTATTTGAGCTTTACATAAGCTACATATTGCCATACATTGGTTGTCTGGATTTGGATAAAAATAACTCCAGACCGAAGAGGTGCATTTTTTGGTCTTCTGACCAGGCATGACGATGGGCTTTTTCATCCCATGGACATCAGCTGTTTCCCCCCCTGGTGCCTCATTTACAATAACCACATCACCATCCTCATCATCAAGTTCCTCCACAGCGCCAGCTACATCATCAATAGCCTCCTCCCGAGCCACCTCTTCCCGTACAGTGATGGGAAGGTCAGGCTTGACAACCACCAACACCCTTGGACTCGCCTTGGGGATTTGTGATAATTTCTCTTTAGAAGGCAGAGTTGTTTGCTGTTTTGTTGCTGACAGCATAACTCTCTTCAATTTTTTGTAGGGGGGGGGAGGAGGAGGAGGGCTAAGATCCGTGGGTGAAGCTGAACCACTAGTCATGAACACGGGCCAGGGCCTAAGCCGTTCCTTGCCACTCCGTGTCGTAAATGGCATATTGGCAACTTTACGTTTCTCCTCAGATGATTTTAAGTTTCTCTTTTTGCTACTTTTTCTTAACTTGGACTTTTTGGATTTTACATGCCCGGTACTACGAGATTGGGCATCGGGCTTGGAAGACGACGTTGATGGCATTTCATCGTCTATGTCATGACTAGTGGCAGCAGCTTCAGCATTAGGAGGAAGTGGGTCTTGATCTTTCCCTACTTTATCCTCCAAATTTTTGGTCTCCATTATATGTAGCACAAGATACTGCAGAATGTGTGAACTTGGTAATATTGCAGTACCAATGGACTTATACTGCTGGATTGGTTTTGCAAATTTGGTTATAATTATTATATATTTTTTTTATTTTTTATTTTTTTTTACTTTTTTTTTTATTTTTAAAAAACTTGGGAATAGTGGGGAAATAACTATGCCCTTAGAAGCACAGAGCACAGGACACAGCACCACTGGACTGAACAGGACACGGCACAGGACCCAGCAGCACTACGGAACTCAGCAGGACAGAGCACAGGACACAGCACCACTGGACTGATACTGCAGAATGTGTGAACTTGGTAATATTGCAGTACCAATGGACTTATACTGCTGGATTGGTTTTGCAAATTTGGTTATAATTATTATATATTTATTTTTTTTTTAATTTTTTATTATTTTTTACTTTTTTTTTATTTTTTAAAAACTTGGGAATAATGGGGAAATAACTATGCCCTTAGAAGCACAGAGCACAGGACACAGCACCACTGGACTGAACAGGACACGGCACAGGACCCAGCAGCACTACGGAACTCAGCAGGACAGAGCACAGGACACAGCACCACTGGACTGATACTGCAGAATGTGTGAACTTGGTAATATTGCAGTACCAATGGACTTATAATGCTGGATTGGTTTTGCAAATTTGGTTATAATTATTATATATTTTTTTTTTTTTTAATTTTTTATTATTTTTTACTTTTTTTTTATTTTTTAAAAACTTGGGAATAATGGGGAAATAACTATGCCCTTAGAAGCACAGAGCACAGGACACAGCACCACTGGACTGAACAGGACACGGCACAGGACCCAGCAGCACTACGGAACTCAGCAGGACAGAGCACAGGACACAGCACCACTGGACTGATACTGCAGAATGTGTGAACTTGGTAATATTGCAGTACCAATGGACTTATAATGCTGGATTGGTTTTGCAAATTTGGTTATAATTATTATATATTTTTTTTTCTTTTTAATTTTTTATTTTTTTTTACTTTTTTTTTATTTTTTACAAACTTGGGAATAATGGGGAAATAACTATGCCCTTAGAAGCACAGAGCACAGGACACAGCACCACTGGACTGAACAGGACACGGCACAGGACCCAGCAGCACTACGGAACTCAGCAGGACAGAGCACAGGACACAGCACCACTGGACTGATACTGCAGAATGTGTAAACTTTGTAATATTGCAGTACCACTGGACTTTTACTGCTGAATGTGTGAACTTGGTAATATTGCAGTACCAATGGGCTTATACTGCAGGATTGGTTGTGAAAATTTTGTGGTAATTAAAAAATATTAAAGTAGTTTTTGGTATTTTTTAAAAAAACTTTTTTTTATTTTTTTAAACACAGGGGAATATTGGGGAAATAACTATGCCCTTAGAAGCACAGAGCACAGGACACAGCACCACTGGACTGAACAGGACACAGCACAGGACCCAGCAGCACCACTGACCTCAGAAGGACAGAGCACAGCACACAGCACCACTGGACTGATACTGCAGAACACAGCACAGCACAGCACAGCACAGCACAGCACAGCACAGCACTAAACAGCACAGCACAGCACAGCACAGCACAGCACAGCACTAAACAGCACAGCACTAAACAGCACAGAACTAAACAGCACAGAACTAAACAGCACAGAACTAAACAGCACAGAACTAAACAGCACAGAGGACCACCTAACACACCCTCCCTCTACCCTGATCAATGCCCGAGTGAAGATGGCGGCGACTAGCGGGGAATTTATAGGATCCGAGTATCGCGAGATCCGACAACGGGATTATGAGTCAGAGCCTCAGTTTCACTTTTGAATTTGGCGCCAATACCCGGATCTGTCTCGGATCCGACTCGGATCCGCAACGTTCGGGTGGGCTCGGATTTCAGAAATCCGAGCGCGCTCATCCCTATTTTCAACAGTAGTCGTCATCGGTGATCGTCATTAAGGAGCCCTTCGGAATCATCTAGTCGTGGTAAGTGTTGTCGGGGTATTCGGCATCGATATGCTGTACCCCACCCACTAGTTTTACCCATTTAATCTATTTTTATTGGATTTTTGCACATACAGAGACTAAAATAAATAGTAAACATAAATATATGTTTTTTTTTATTTTGGCTTTGTAACTTTAGGCAGGATAAACAATTCGTTTGAGTGAGGTATTACTTGAAAGCTGAATTTGAGCGTCGTAATTAGGCGCATCGTTGAAAATTTGTCCACCGCACATGAACACAACTTACGACAATATTTTGATTGGAATGTGTCTATCACTTGCAGAGAGTTGCGTTACGAGAGGCGTATCATGGGTGTTCACACACAAGTGCAGTATAGTAAAGGTGTGCAGGCGCAAGCTAAGCATATCCCTTTGAGATACATCTTATTTCGAGTTACAGGTATCTTTGAAATACATACCTTAGCAAATTCTGTGACTACACAAAGTGGGTTTTCGAGTTCATGATGATGATTGATGCATATTTGATCCGCATACATCTTAAGATACATGTAACCCAAAATACAAATTAGGATACAAGAGTGTAGGATACATGAGCATATTTGCACATACAGGTAAACAGCAAATATGCATTTAACTCTAAATCACCCCCTTGTTGTGTAAAAAGAATCTTGTTCACAAGAATGAGGCCAAAACCAATGTATTTCAAAATATTGAAAACTGGTTGGGTAACATGGAGCATAAAATTTACACAACCCCTGGCCCAAACCAATCTTAGGTTTACCAAAAGGGAAACCCCTTAAAGCAAGAAGGACCAGTATTGGGGCCCATTGTATCTGTAATACATAGCAACACAATGGCTCATCCTCTCTGAGAGCAAAGACTAGCTTTAAGTTACAGCATTCGGCCTAGTATACTTCATAAAGCACCCTGATTTTAATGTACCCAAAGCCATGATAGTCTGAATCGAACAACCCTTCGAGGCCGCTATTGTAGCGACACCATTCCTGAAAGTGTGAGCAGTTTGCAGTATTCAATGGAAGCCTACACACAAACTTCCGAAAAACATCCTTAATCTGGAACTTAGTTAAAGGTGACCAGTCTCAATGCCGCAACCAACTACTCCCAGGGGCTGGATCCTCCTTACTCATATAAGTTGTGGCTAACCAAAATGGACAAATTGCGGAATCTTACAAACCAAACAGTCATCCCAGGCAACAACATTCTTTAACAGCAAACCTGAACCATATGCAAACCTCGAAGAAGCAATCAATTTCCCAAACCAAAAAGCTCCAAAGAAAGTCATGGAAAAAGCAAAACAAACAAGCCAGACAGATCGACTGCAATGTTGAAAACCACCCACAACAAGCATACCAGTAGCTCCCCATCAATAGGTCTTTTTTTATTTTCTGCCTCTGGGGCGAGCCTGATCCAATCTTTTAAGGCTTTGTGGAGCAGAAATGATTTAGTGATATCAGCAGAACCCTGCAACTGCAAAAAGGAAGAGATGCCCACTAGGACCGATAGCATGGAGGCCTTGGACTTGCCCGAGGCAAAACCCTGCCAAATAAAAGCCAACAAACGTTGCTCCTTCATCTTACCTCTAAAGCCGCTAGAAATACAGATATCATTCGAAGGTGACCAAGCTTTCCTGTACCTCTTCAAAGTGGGTGTGTCCACCGCATGCCCAACCAGATCTTCTATGCTGGCCTGATAATCTGCCCAAAAGAATCAGGGCAAGAGCCCCCAGAAACATTAGCCTCTGGTGCCACAGAACTGAACTGTCCAATCAAAATGTGACTAAGCATCAGTATTACATTAACATTGAAGAGCCAGGAAAACATCTTGATTTGAAAACAATGTTGAGGCACGCACTTAAATACAAGAAACTTAAGCATCCTAAGCCATTGGTTGCTTAAGCCATAACCTTATTAATGGCATGGATCACCCCTAAATTGTCACACCCAAAAACAATGCTCTTGTCGTGCAAGGGATCCCCCCACAACTCAACAACAAAAACTCCAATAGAAGGTGATTTCTCGCAAGCCCCTCCTCTGCCAATCAATGGACCATGGAGCAGGTACCACTCACTGTCCAGTTAAGCCCCAAAACCGAAGGACCGGGTCGTGTCAGTAAGCAATTGAATGTCCCCATTATGTGCCAAAGAAGGAATCCACAAGCAAATCTCACTGAAATGCAGCAAGAAAATTTAATATACACAAACCTCTCTGATCTCGCTAGAACGTCTAATAAAATGATTGCCTCAAACCACACCAGCAGTAGCTCCTTCAAGCTTTAGGAATAACGGGACATGTAAGATTCAAAATTCCCATTGGAGACCTGGGAACCTGTGTCAACTTACAAACCCCTGCAGACAAATCTAGCATGCCCTGTAACTTGGCCTCTAGCAACCTACAATACCCATTCAGTACAATTTCAATGCCTAGATACAACAGCTTAACTGCCAGGCCCTCCGCCTTACCCTGAGCAAATGGTATTCCCATAACTGTGAACAAAGCCTGACCAGAAAACAAGACCTCCTGACGAACAGCAGACCCACTTGGACTTATAAACATAACATCATCCAAACAATGAGCCACATTCAATTTCCTTTTACAGTAACTATACACCAATGAAGGAACGAGCTAAAGCACTCAAAAGATGCATACGATACTGCGCAGCGCATGGGCAAGCATTTGTCCACATAGCACCCATCCTGCAAATTGAAACCCATATATTGAAGTGTAGAAGGAAAGGAGTCTAATAGCAGATTAAACATCAAGCTTCACGCCAAACCCACACTCCTGAACAAGCAGCAAAGCCTCCACAGATGACAGGTACTCCACTCTGCACACATCCTCTTCAATTGCGTCGTTCACAGACAAACCTGGGGGATGGACAAGTGTTGAATCAACCAGAACTTACTCAGTTCCTTCTTGGACACCACCCCCAACTGGGACAAAGCCAAACCAGGCAATGTGGGGGAAGGGAAAGGGCCACACACTCTCCCCAAACTCACATCCCTGACTTCCGTCTCATGCACCACCAGTGGCACCTCCCGGGCTGACTTTAAATTCAGGAAAGAGCCGACCCAAACAGTCCCCCAGATAGGCAGCCTAAAACTATTAAAAAATCCTTCCCATAAAAACTGGGCATTCTAACCATTGGGGTACCACCCTACCCACTAACACAAATTTGACGGCACCACCGGGAAAAGGACTTAGCGAGCAGGTGCCCCTGAACCGGAGCAGGATCCTAGTGCATTATTTCCCTCTAACCATTTATCAACGGGTTAGTTAGTGTTGAAGAAGCTTAGATTTCTCCAGCATTGTCCTTATTAACGAGGCTTACCGCTGTCACCAAAGACCTCTATGGGCACAAAAGCATTTGTTAATTTATTAAGCTGCCAAAGGCAAAGCTGGATCCCTCATCTGGAAAGTGTTATGTGCATGGGCATAGCACTTTCTCCATTCGTCAGCAAGCTACCAGTGAAGAGGAACATACCGGGGCTTCCAGAGCAGCCCCAGCATAGTAAATTGCAGAGCTGCTTCTTTTGTACTGCCGCAGTGGAACATGAGAGGACAGAACAGAACAGAACATTACACATCTAAGCAGGGTTTCAAGCAAATCACATATATAAGACCATTCAGGTGCTCACATCATCATCAGGTATTTATATAGCGCTACTAATTCCACAACGATGTACAGAGAACTCACTCACATCAGTCCCTGCCCCATTGGAGCTTACAGTCTAAATTCCGAGAGAGAGAGAGAGAGAGAGAGACTAGGGTCAATTTTTAATAGCAGCCAATTAACCTACTAGTAAGGTCATGGTCGGAAATCAAATTCATGACCCCAGTGCTGTGAGGCAGAAGTGCTAACCACTGAGCCACCGTGCTGCCCAAGAGCATATCTATTCAGTATTCCTGCAAATGGATATTCTATTGCTGCTGGGACAGAATCCAAGAGTAAATAGAAACAACCACTACTACCAAATTTACTTTTTGTTACTTAGGTGGACATGTTTAACAAAGTAAGTAAAGTAAGTGCCTGCATGGGTTATGATTATGTCACATATTAGTCCTTCCTTTGACCAAAATAAAACCAGGGGGTAAATGTATCAATCTCCGGTTTTGTCAACTCCCGCGAGTTCGGTGAGATGACAGCTTACATTTAAAGCGGCGCTGCCTTGTAAAGGGAAACTCCCCTTTACAAGGCAGCGCCGCTTTAAATTTAAGCTGTCATCTCGCCGAACTCGCGGGAGTTGACAAAACCGGAGATTGATACATTTACCCCCAGGTGTGATTCCTATCGGATACGGATATATGTTATAAAACAAGACCATTGCTAAAAAAGAGATTATAATAATAACCCATGTTTTTCTTTACCCTTTTTGTTCCTTAAACTCTTCTTATATAAGCAATGTACAAAGTACATTGAAATCAAGTATAACATATGAATATTATAGATAAGGCTTTCATTCTCAACACATGGCTAAGACAAAAATGTTTATCTAATGACTTAAAGCAGCTTGCTATGAATATGTGTAATCTAATGCCACGTGTAAATGTTCTAGCCAGTAGATCCTTGGGAGAGATTATCCCGATGACAACATTGCCACTGGAGTATTTTTATAAGTCAATATTTGCTCTGTAACCTTTATTTTCTCTGTCCTTTTGTAATATATATATAAATTCTTCAAACATGCCGTCCTGCATTTGGAAGAGAAGTCATTCAACAATGGTAAGTCTGATTAACGCTCATCTCTAGCAATAGCGTGGGTACATTATATGTACACTGACAAACCATTAGTGTATAATACCGCTTCCATACTGTCGCCCAGGCAATATCCCAGGTATATGAACCTGGGATATTGCCGGGGGACAGAGGGGGGCAGAGGCTCCCCTGGACTCAAAATCCAAGATAGACCGCGTTCATACCTAACATGGGTCTGCCCGGGGTCTCCATGACAACATCACAAGAGGAGCTTTGATTGGCTCCACTTGTGATATTTTTATTGTTTGTTTTGTTTTTTTACTTTAACATTGTGTCAGGTAAGATCCAGGCTTTTCAACCCGGGTCGCACCATTCCTAGTACAGCCTTCCCAGTGCAGACCCGGGAATTACCACACCAAAAGACCCGGATCTAATTCCCGAGTCTGATGACCTGGGACTTAGATCTGGGACCGTTCATACTCGACCTGGGTCATCTGGTCTTGCCCCGGCAAAAACCCAAGTTTTTGGTGCAGTATGAATGGGGTATAAGTTGTACTTAACTGTTTGTAGACAAGCCTGTATGTTTGCTAAAATCTTAATGGTCAAATGTAATAAACTACTGTATTATGAGATACTATGTTTCTCAGCCATAATGCTTGACGATACATATTATCTTGTAAAGTATCCAGGTGATCTGTGTTTTACTACTCAGCATCTAAATTCTCAGCTCTGCTAGCTCAAGGTATTATCCTGGAAGTAATATATATGTGACTATTTAGATGACATGAGCACACATGTAAAGTAAATAAATATTTGATTAAAGTTTGGTTCTTTAAGGCTTTTAGCTGAACCTGTTTAAAACTAGAACTAGTTAAGCTCAATACCCTCATTTAGCCTCTGCCAAAATGAAAGATACACAGTGCTATGTAGTTTTAGACTAGGTGCAAATTTTCACTAACCACTGTAATCAGTCAGCAATTAACTTTTATCCATATGGTGCAAGTTAGACATTGAAAGCAGATGTCCCATTGGTTCTATAGTTTAAGGCAAATTTGCACCAAAATGCAATCTTGGTAAATAAATATTATGTAATCTGGGGGGCTTTCAGTATTTTCCCATGGTGAAAGTCTCAGAGTGCCAAACAAACAGTTAAGAAAGCAACAATGTAAAGCTTGTGAAATTTGTTTGAGGAGAGGATTGTAATATTACTTTGTGGTTATAAAACACTAAAACAGTATTTGTATTATGGTAGTTTTCATTAATATTTATAAAATATATGCTTGTTTGAATAATGCAGTGTTTGAACAAATACACCATCATATAAGTATATTAAATTGCTTAAGTCTCTATTTATATCATTCAAATTTCAGAATATACACAAATATACTCAGTAAAATGCATCTCTTGATACATCCAGCTGTACTACACCAGCATATGCCCAAGAATTAGCTCAGTAACATACACAATACACGCCACAATACTGTAAATATTTGTTGACGGCATGAAATTAATTTGTGCTATTGGTATTTTATTAGCACGTTCCAGTGCAGCCTGTATGTTAATAAATAAACGAAGCAACTCAAGTAGAATGTTAATTAACTCTGCCTCCGTTAACTCGAGAAGGAGGTGATAACTGCACCGACTACCACAACTAACCGCTACCATAGAGCACAAACTGTAATTGACATTTATCTAAACATCTAAATAAACAGACTGTCAAGATCACCCCCTCCATATGCACACTTTTTCAACCCAAGCACTTGACATATTCACCGCTATTGAATAGTAAAACAATCAGGATTTCACAAATCACACAGAACCCATAGACTGAATTATACATTCTAACTTTCTTGTCTGATGCGAACTTAGCTTTCGAAAAAACAATGGCCTGCAGAGCTCATTGACTCTCTAAAAATCGTACACTCATCTGGTTTATTCTGTTATCTATATACTGTTTATATACATTTTGCCTGTATCTGCATAAATATAGTCTGCATGTTTATTTATATATATTAGAAAATATATATACATTTTTTTTAACATAGCACACAAATATCAACTTTAAATTTCAGTGTACAAATAAGCTATCAAGTATGTGTGCTACATGAAAAAACAGCCAGTATTTTCCTTATGTGCAAAGTAATAAACTAATTTACACCCCTTGCATTGTAACATGGTTTTGTCTAGAAAATTTAAGTAAGAAAACTTACTCAGTTTATTGCCTAAGTACCTTAATGAATCAGGCCAATAGTCCTGGATATTGAGGACCATTCCTCTTCACCCACTGGCAAGTTTTCTGTTTCTCCAGTCACAAATTTTCTCTCCCGTCTTCTGCAATGAGACTTCAGCCTAGCTGCAGCCAAAGCCTGGTATCCAGGCTCCAGGTATTGCAGCTTCATGGTCTCTATCTCCAGTTCTGGGGTATGAAAGAAGGATCAAGTCATGGTCGTATGTCCGGCCAGTGACTCACTTGCCGGCATGTCCTGACTGATCTGGTCGGCTATAATTTCCCAGAACAGAGGAAAACTTTGCACCAGAATAAGAGGGTATGGCAACCTTGGGCCTATCACTGCTACCACTTGCACTGTTCCTCCCTTCACAGCAATGGGGTGATTGACACGGTCATATTAGTCGGTGACCCAGTGAATGCATGGTAGCAGAGTCAACAGGCCTTCTGGAACCACAGTGTCAGATACCAAGTTAAGTTCACTACCTGAGTCCACCAAGGCAAACACTATCTGTTGCTGTTTCAAGACGGTCACCCAGAACAGCAGTGGTTTCCCCGTGGATGAGCACATGGTAAAACAAAAAGGAAACCAGGGGTCTAGTCAAACCACTGAACAATCCATTGGTTCTGGTTGATTTGGACAATGCCCTTGGAAGTGCCCCTGCTCACCACACTCGCAGCACCTCGCTGGGATCACCTTGCGGTCTGTTCCAACCTCTGGCAGGGTCGGACTGGCCTGCCAGGGAGTCGGGATATATCCCGGTAGGCCCAAACCCCTGTAAACTCTGCCTCCGTTTGTTGGTGGGGGAGCCACTACTTTTAAAAATATATATATATATATATATATATATATATATATATATATATATATATATTTACCACATCGCGGTCGCTGGCGCCGCTTCTCCCACCTCTCTGCTCCACATCACACCCGACATTGAGTGAGGAGCGGCGCAGAGAGGACACAGCACGCAAGAAAGGAGAGAGAAGAGAGAAGGCAAGAAGAGAAGAAAAGAGATGAAACAAGCCAATAGGAAGGTAAGTAAATGAACGGACGCAAGGGGAGGGAAACAGAAAGCCACAGAGTGATGAAGAAGGGGGGGGACAGAAAGCCACAGAGTGATGAAGAGGGGAGGGAAACAGAAAGCCACAGAGTGATGTGTGTCATGGCACAGGGGGCTTGTGGCAATCTAGTGTGTGCGTGTGATGGCACAGTGGGCTTGTGGCAATGTAGTGTGTGCGTCATGGCACAGTGGGCTTGTGGCAATGTAGTGTGTGTGTCATGGCACAGGGGGCTTGTGGAAATGTAGTGTGTGTGTCATGGCACAGGGGGCTTGTGGAAATGTAGTGTGTGTGTCATGGCACAGGGGGCTTGTGGCAATGTAGTGTGTGTTTGATGGGACAGGGAGCTTGTGGCAATGTAATATGTGTGTGCTATTTTGTTTGCGGGGTGATCGTGGGGCAATTTAATTTTATAGTGGGGACTATTAATTTAAGATGGGGTGGTTTGGGGGCTATTAATTGAAGGTGGGGCTGAGTTTGAGGAGCATGAGATCTATTTATTAAATGTGAATATGAATTATTTAATGGCAGTGACGGTTGCGGGAAATAGGTATATTTATTATACGTAAATACTATTAATTTACTGCTGGAGCTGTTTGGAGGGAGGGAAATAGGTTTATTTATTAAATGGGAATACTATTACTTCAATGTAGGGCTGGAGGAAAGCCTAAGAAAAGGAAAAGATGGTTATCACACTTAGCTTTTGTTGTCTGGATGGCGGGGTGGACAGCTGTTTTTTGACTGTCCTTTCAGATCCCACTTTGACACCACTTTGTAGAAATTACCAAATAAGTGACTCCTTACTCCAGTCTTCTTATGCAATTTTTGTTTTATTCCAATAGAAATACAGCATAACACAAACGTTATATGTTCCTCGGCTTCCTGACGCTAACTACACCCACCAGCCCTAGCTACTGTCCAGCTGCTAGTCAGCGTTGGAAGCCCCACCCACCAGATCCCACAATCCTTTTATTCAAAACGCACACACCACAGTAATCACACCCATGTTGTGCACCTGTGTGTAAACTCCCACCTCATGGTAACAGCAGGATCCTTAACCCTGTTTGTATCTTTCCCTGCTGAAAAGGTCCTATAGTGGTTACCTTTTCACCTTTTCCAATATATATATATATATATATATATATATATATATATATATATATATATATATATATATATATATATATACACACACACACACACACACTATATGGACAAAAGTATTTGGCCACACCTGTTAATTACTGAATCGAGGTGTTTCAATCAGACCCGTTGCCAGAGGTGTATAAAATCAAGCACCTAGCCATGTAGTTTCCAAACAAACATTTGTGATGCATAGTGGGTCATTCTGAAGAGCTCAGTGACTTCAAGCGTGGTACTGTAATAGGATGCCACCTCTGCAATAAGACGGTTCGTGAAATTTCATCCCTGCTGGATATTCCACAGTCAACTGTGATATTATTAGAAAGTGGAAGTGTTTAGGAACAACAGCAACTCAGCCAGAAGCAGAAGACCACATAAAATCACAAAGTGGGGTATACAACTGCTAAGGCGAATGGTGGTAAAAGTCTGCAACGCTCTGCTGATTCCATAGCTAAGGAGTTCCAAACTTCCACTGGCATTAATGTACGCACAAAAACTGTGCAGCGGGAGCTTAATGGAATGGGTTTCCATGGCCGAGCAGCTGCATGCAAGCCTCACATCACCAAGACCAATGCCAAGCATTGGATGGAGTCTCAGGAAGCAACTAACCTCCTCCCCAGGTCTGAGAGCAAGATTGAGACAGAGATGCAGCCTTTTACAGCCATCACTCACTTACAGTTCCTAATTAGTCTGCTGCTTGCCTGCAGACCTGAACTTTTGCATGGAGCCCATCCTGCTCTCTCCATACAAAACACCAGGGACCCTTACCAGCTTTTCCTAAGCTGAACATACTCTTTTGGAATCTCCTTCCTATATAACTCAATCTCCCTGGGTTTAAAAACATGCAAGACAGACAGCCTGAGACATAGATACCCGTCATTCAGACCAGTAACTCTATCACATACATACATACATATATGGACCTACTTACAATAAAATAATAATATATTTTTGTAGTTTCCAAGTGAAGAAATGAATTCTAATTCTTGTTTTACAGGCTTTATTTCTAAACTTGTTGGCAGCATTTGGACTCTTTGTTACGGTATGTGATTGTGATTGTCATTATGAAAAGCAGAAGATGCCACCAAGAGGAACATCCATAAAAGGTTTTTACACCTCACCAAGTTCTATAAACTGCTATGCTTCCATTCAAGGGAAAAATAAAGGGTGGTTATTAACAACTAATGGGCAATCCTCACGATGGGCTGATTGTACAGTTGACTGATGAAGACAACTGAAGTCCACTGTAAAAGCAACCTAACTGGGGCTTGAACCAGAGTGTTGGGGCAGAAGCTTTTATAGATGCTAATGACAGTTCTCAGTGGTACTCCTCTAGAAAGAATTGTAGAGTATCCAGCAGAGAATATTATACTAAACAGTCAACGGAATTGGAGTTTTCATGTTATACTACCCACAACAATTGGGATCAGCATGGTATACTAGCTACCAGATTTGGGATTTGTATGGAATATTAGCCATCAAAATGTGGTTTTGCTTTATATTGTTTCCATCACAACAGAGATCTGTATTGCAATATAGTAGAATAGGATGTATATGGTATACTGGTCACCACAATGGCTGGGCTATATTGTATTTTAGGTCCCAGAATTGGAGTCTACACTGATTATAAAAGTCCACTTTATATGCAACCTACGGGTCTGTACTAGCTGTCAGAGACACTGTGTACTAGACTAGATAATTGGTACCTGAAACTAATTTGTGGGTTGCTTTTTATGCTTACTATCACAAGGTTTTTCAGTACATACTTTCAGACCATGGAAATCTTTTCTCAAGCTCAAACTTGAGAAAAGATGTATGTGGCCTGAAACATTGCAACATTACTATGTACAACTGCAGTATTGCAAAAAAAAGAGTTGAAAAGATATGTTGGTATCCTCTTTGGTACTGGCTTACCATATACCCTCGCTCATGGGGTCTAGATTGAGACATCAGTTTTCCTTTTCCCATTAGGGAGTTGGAGCGGATGGTGACATTTACTGCTTCTGAGATACCCAATGATGCTTTAAAGCGGCTTTAGAAAGGTGGCCCCCTAGGTCTTAGTTTTCAGTGCAAATGCACAGAGCACCATCTTTTGCATGTGATGCAAAACAAGTTTTTATGAAACTGCTATGACATAGAAGTAAGAGAGTGAGCAGAAGAGGGCTAATAAGGGGAACAAGGGGGCAATTGTCCCCCCAGACAGCTCTTGTCATTAAGGATACTGACTGGCACTGAGACAAGAGTGTTGCTTCCTTTCTTAATGTGAATAGTGCACATTAAAATGTGTGTGTGACTGAAGACTTCTGTGATCCTTCTAAAACACACTTGGCCTATACCTCATCTCTTTCTGTGGTTATAGATTTCCTTGGTGACTTTTAATATCCTTATAATCTAAAAGTAAATGGTGCTTCATTCCCCATCTCCATGTACTATGGACCAGAGTTCCCAGCCAAATAAATGAAAAACATGTTCAAGTATTGTTTCAAGGGATGCATATTTGCATTAATTTGTCCTTTTCAGGGCACAATCCCCCCAAAAAATAATTTTAATCTGTTTTTTAACATTCAAATTGCCCTTGATTAGCTACAACCTTTAAAATGTATCTAGTTTTTAAGTAAATTCCCAAACTGTAAGCACAAATTCATCATTTTCTATCATTAGGTTGCTGGAGTGAAGACAAGATTCATGATTTTCATTCCAAGTGGGAATCATCTGATTGTCAAGAGTGTACCTGTCACACAAATGGAGTGGAATGCTGCTCCCAGTAAGTATCAAGGTATTATATTATTTGCTAATAATAGTTCCAGAGGAGACCTCACATTATGAAGTTTCCCAACCTTGCATGTTTCTGCAGATGCATTTAAGTAACACCCCCTTTGATATTATGCATTGTGAGAGTGTGTATATATATCGAATGCTGTAGATGCTTCTCACCTCTGTACTCAGGCCCGGCGCTCCCATTAGGCAAGGTTAGGCAATTGCCTAGGGCGCCGGGCTCTGCAGGGGGCCTCGAAATCGGAAGTCCACGGGGAGGAGAGGAGGGAAGGGGCTATTGAATCTTACCTGCATGAAGCTGCTCCGTCTTCTCCCCTCCACTCACTGACAGTGACAGGCCGTGATGATGTCATCATCACGGCCCGACAGTGTCTGAGTGGAGGGGAGAAGACAGAGCAGCTTCATGCAGGTAAGTTAAAGAAAGACATGGGGAGGGGTGGGGAGGGGAGCTGAGGGGAGGGAAGCGCAGCGGCGATTTTTAAAGGGGGGGCGGAAATTTTTAAAGGTGGGGGCAGCGATTTTTAAAGGGGGGGCAGCGATTTTTAAAGGGGGGGCAGCGATTTTCACACTGTGCCTAGGGCGCCAAGGACCCTAGCACCGGCGCTGTCTGTACTTGCCTCCACCCGAATCGTGCTCTCTCATTTGGGGGGTGTTCTTGAGATACACCAGGGGGAGATTTGGGAAACCCCCTACCCAGTACTAGCACACTATGACACACTGTGTGCTGCAGAAGCCAGTCAGACACATTTATTGAACTGAAACCACTAAATGCAGCTTTTGTGATTTTATAGAAAAATTTACTTTGGCATAATTTGAAATAATGTGAACAACACAATAATAAGACAGTATGGCCAAAGTAGTGCACCAACTCTTAATATGGACAGATTAACACAATAAGTCAATAAATCAATAATATCAACAGCATAAGACAGCTGTAAAATCCTCAGCTTGTATCCTTGCTTAATTGTATTCTGAGACTTGCAGTTCCACATCTTTATTTTAATACCAGAGGGATCACCTTTTGTTATAAACTCGAATGCTGATTAAACAAACACTTGGTGCACATTTATTTGCCCTCCCATTTATCCCTGAGTCTTCAACCCTTGTTCAAACCCCACTTGAATAACAACAGATAGGTAAATTAACCACAGTGACTTATCTGCACCAGTGTGGGTCCCAGGATCTGAACTTGATTTCCTCCAATGGCTGACTTCCAAACTATGCTTCTTCAGAGGCTCATGCAAAGCTCCTCCTACAGACTGTCTGTTCGCTCTGCTCAGAACAACAATCCAGTGCAGTGTCGTACTGGGGCATGAAAGGCCCACCGGGGGACTGCAACGCTAGGGGCCCACCAAAGGGGGTGTGGCCAGCCATCATAGAGGCGAGACCAGACACTAGAGTGGGCGTGGTCAGCCCACGAAGGACAGCTAGCACCATAGTGTTGTGTATAAAGAATGCAGTGTGTACATAAATGGTTCACAGACTTGGCCTGCCCCTTAGATTGAGCGGAATAGTCACCATAAATCGGGATTGTCCCACTAGAATCAGAACATTTGACAGACTGTCCTACCTGTTCTTGTCACTTTCACCACCTGTGGCTGCTGGTTTCTTTAGTTGCGGCTTGTCTGGATCCTGGAATGTTGGGAACCCTATTTGAAAAAAAAAAAAAGGGTACATTTAGAAAATTCAGGCCTGGCATTAAATCAATAGGACCCACGATAAATACTTGTGACTTCCCCCCCTCTTCTTCATCACTCTATGCCTGCCCCCCCCCCTCTTCTTCATCACTCTGTGCCTCCCCCCCTCTTTTTCATCACTCTGTGCCTCCCCCCCTCTTCTTTATCGCTCTGTCCCTTTCTGTTTCCCTCCCCTTGTCTCTGTTCTTTTACTTACCTTCCTATTGCCTTCTTTCATCTCTTTTCTTCTCTTCTTGTCTTCTGTCTTCTTTCTTCCGTGCTGGGTCCTCTCTGCACCGCTCCTCACTCAATGTCGGGTTTGACTTGATGATGTCACACCCGACATTCAGTGTGAAAGGAGCAGAGAGGAGGGAGGAGGGGCGCCGACGCCGCGACATGGTAAGTATTTTTAAATATTTTTAAAAAATAAATAAAATAAATAAATAAATAAATAAAAACTGCTTCCCTCACCAACGAAGGGGGCAGAGTCTACAGGGGTCTGGGCCTACCGCCCAGACCCCTGCTTCCTGATAGGCCAGACTGACCCTGATCCAGTGCCCTTTTGTTTGGGGTCACCTTCTCTGGACTTATCATACAGCTCATCCTCTCTCAGAATGCTCTTCCATCTCTCTAATCATCTCCTCTGGGGTTTTTCAGTGTCCTTACCTACAGACGTGTTAGGCTCCGCCCCCTTTTCCCAGTAGCCTTGTGGGAGATCTAGTTTCTTTTCCTGGACTGGTAAATAACAATGTCCACCTCTTTTCTTACTGATGCAAATGTGATTAGTAGCCACTGGGGTGTCAAGGCCAACTGCATCATCCCCATGAGCTACATTTTTTAGAAAAAGGAGGAATAAAGGCTAAATTGGGTGGTATCAGACATACACTCAAATTGCACCCAAGCTGACACATTGAAGATAAAGGTGAACATCGGTCCCCTGTCACATGAAAAAAATTACACTCAGAAAACATTGCATTGAGTGTTCAGAGCTTAGCCACTCCCATGTGACAAGGGAGGAGCCTCCCCCTTCACTTCAACCTATCAGTACAGGAGCAAATAAGAGTTATGAATGATAGCACTTTTCTCGTTGGAAAAGCCCTAGTATTGAAAGTGCTCATTCGACACCACACTAAGGAGAGCAGCACAAACAAAATGATTGTGCATTTTATCACAGCTACTATGATTCATTCATAGTATTCAAACTAGGTCACAAACTTTGTGATACAATGCCAACCAGGCACAAATTTGTAGGAAAGTTACATAAGCCTAAGATGGTAGGTTTTGGGGACAACACTATACAGATTTTGCAAATGATTTTGTAAAATTATTAATGTACAAACTATTATTTACTTACTATAAACATGTACAATTATCATAATTATCAACAATGTCCCAACATAAACCCAAGCCTGATGAGGACATCATTGTTGCTCCTATCTTCTCAACCCTCTGATCCAAACCAACATTGAGAATGACATAATGAAGCTCAGAATATAGATTATCAGGGTGGCTCTGGAAGGACGACTGACAGTGGTCAGTGCTCAATTAACACCTTTCTCTCAGAGCCATACTGCCTCAATCAACAAACCAAATGCTGGGGGCAACCTGTCATTAAATCTCTAGGAGGCAAGAAAACAGTTCTGTACAGGCCAATGAAAACACTGGTGAACAATGTCGGCAGTAAGAGACGGAACTGTGCTCTAACAAGAGCACCGCAGTCAGAAACTGCTGTCTAAGTGAATGTATTCAACTAAATCCCAATGTCAGTGCACAGTGGTGACATACTGTATTGAGTGGGTGGGGCATCCAATGCCACCCCTTTTCTCCACTGTTTGTCGACTGTTCATGTACTAATTTATCTTTCTTAGAAGGTGTTCAGTAAAAAAAAGTATAGGTTGCAAAATAAGTGGCTCATGTAGAGTTGGAGAAACATAAACAGGAAAAGACACACACAATTAAGCACATTCACAGGCATATGTTCAATCAGATGCATCTCAAGATTCATTCAGCTTTACATTAGTAGTATATACGCCAGGTTTACATCAGGTTTGTTGCCCCACCATAACATAGAAAATGTGTAGAAATGTGGCTTAACAGTGTTAGTAACAAATGTGACTTTTGCATTACCCCATTGGTACACAATATAATAATTTAATAAACTATTTAAAATTCAAATTTACCCTATAAAACAAAAGTAAATGGAAGTCTTCCTTACTGTTGCTTTTCAAACGAAGATTTCAATTAGTTATAACCCCCTAACTCACTGTGTGTGGTCCTGGGGTACATAGGTAGGCAATGCACCTTGTCACCCACATTTTCTTCTCTGATCTGGCTAGCACTTAGGTGTGGGCATAAGTGACCAGAGGATCCACGTTTTACATCAATGTGGGCACAGGTGATGTTGCGTGATGGTATACTGCAACAAAGATAATAGTTTGGGCACCAGACCATCTCTATTTTGCAAAATAGAAACTCTGTATTTAGAGGCCTTCTCCAATCCAGCACTATACTTGGCTAAAGCAAATATATACAGCTTCTGTCTCCTGTACAGTATTTAGGTGATAAATACAGTTACAGAATATACTTCTCCTTACTCCTCCAGCTCTGTCCATAAACTTATGTTCAGTGGCAAATATCCTAATTATTTAGTAGGACAGCCACAGTTAAAATAGGGTCTTGGTGCACATCCATTCATCATCAGTAGTGTTTCACTCATCCCTCCTGTGCAGGGGTATTGTCCCATTTATTTGGCCCTTGCAATCCCTCTGGTGCACTCTCATCCGCAACTCACCCTTTCCCTGCGGGGGTGGCTTCTCCATTTACTTGGGCCCTTATACGTTCTCTCTTGTGTAGATTCAGACCCTGGGCTCTGACACTTCCTCTAGTGTAGTTCTCAGCCCCTTCAATACACACAATGCTGTCTCTCTGCTTCCAGCTGCATTCTCATCTCCATAGGGTCTCTCTCCCTTTTTTATATGGACTTCTTAATTTGGGGACTCTTCCCCTGGGTTACTTTACCTGGGACTAATCCCCACAGGTTCTGGTATTCATTTCCTTTTCAATGTTTGTAATAAATTACAATTTCATAATGTTTAGAATAATTATCTAAACATACAACATGCTGTGTGTGTTGCCAAAATTCCATATATATGGAATATGGACCATAGAAAGCTTTCTGTAATAATTACGTTTTCTCATTCCAATCATATCTCAGTAAGACATATTGCCCCTAACTGATCTCTCTTCTCTATACTACAGCCACATTCTGAGGTAATTCAGCATACCACCCCATCACTGAGCTCTCCTCTGTATTATACAGTTATATCCTGAGGTAAATTCTCCCTCAAATCTGTCCAATTACACTCCTATGTCAGTTTACCTGTCTGACTCATGGGGGGAATTCAATTCTGCTGTGAATAACGCTAAATCTATTGCCGTTAACACAGTAATTTAAATCCCGATTTCTGCTCGTGGCTCCCTGAGGAGACCTTCATCATCATCATCATCATCACAATTTATTTATATAGCGCCACTGATTCCGCAGCGCTGTACAGAGAACTCATTCACATCAGTCCCTGCCACATTGGAGATTACAGCCTAAATTCCCTAACATACACACACAGACAGATAGAGAGAAAGGCTAGGGTCAATTTTGATAGCAGCCAATTATTCTACTAGTATGTTTTTGGAGTGTGGGAGGAAACCGGAGCCCCTGGAGCAAACCCACGCAAATACAGGGAGAACATACAAACTCCACACAGATAAGGCCATGGTCGGGAATTGAACTCATGACCCCAGTGCTATGAGGCAGAAGTGCTAACCACTAAGCCACCATGCGGCCCTTGCTTCCTCCAGTCCAATTTACCACTTAGTAACAAACAACCCTTGCAGTTAACCATACTAAAAAATTCTGTATCAATACTGTGCTAGGCACACATGTGCTTGTTTAAGGTAACCCACAATCCCAGTCCACTCCACTAATAGAATATGATATTAAATATACTTCACCAAATGAATATATCACTGCTTTGTGTTGTAATTCTCATTATGAGAGAGAGCCTGGAGATCTGTGCTTCAGCTTTTAAAGGCAGGTCTAGCTCACCATGGGGTCACATGTACACAATGATGTCATTGCACACATGTGGATGCAATCAACACATCAAGTGAGGGATTGACATCACTTTGCATATGCCGATCACATGTATATGTGTATCATGCACCAGCCATGGAATCACTTTTTTGGGGACATTTGTGCCACCTGCACAGTGCACAACCACACCCCAGCATTTATACAAGTTGTCCACTTTGGGGGGATTTCACAATGCTCCCTTGCCCCAGACTATTACTTTAAAGGGGCCTATCATAGGACCCACAGCATTAACATGAATCATCTGAAGATGGAACATACTGTTTTAGACAAGCAGATGGACACAGCACATGTTGGCATTGAAAACCCCCAGGAGAAAATCCCCAAATCTTGGTTTTATAGGTCTGGATGTCTCCACTTTGGTCCTTAATTGAATATTGAGTGTACTTAAAAAAACATAAATTGTTTATTTACATCAGCAGTGGCAAGTGCATGTTGTCCTAATATTCTGAGCTATGATTAGTAAATTGGACTCAATCAAATAAACATCCAGTACTCTATCAGCCCTCAGTCCTCCAGAGGGCTATCTAACACAATTGTGGATTATCAGAGCATAGTATCTTATTTGGACCTGTACCAAACCAGCCAACACCTTGTAAACCAATCAGCTTAAAGAGAAACAGTTTAAATGAACTCTCACTCTTTTTCTTGCATTTTGTTGATTGTTAAAATCAATCAATCAGAACCCAGAGCTCTATATAAAAAAGAGATCCTGCAATGAGTGTCTGTCATTATTTCAATTGGTGCACAATACAGTAAAGGAAAAATAATATGGGGAAAGAAAGGGTAGAAAGAAGACAGAATATGTGAAAAAAAGAAATAGAAAATCTGTTAAGGTGCAATTTATTATTAAAATGTCGCCGGAGCAGTTTACTGATACTCAGCTGATCAGCAATACTGTCCGCGACTTTTCGCCCTGTGATAAACAGGCCCCATAATGAGGTTTTGTTTTTTGGGTGGAGGAGGGGATTTTGTGAAGAAAGCAATTATTTTTTTTCTAGTAATATAGTGCATTTGTATAGTCAGTAGGACGCTTTCCATTCCATTCATGTTTCCATAGCTGCCACCACAACCAGTGAAACTTTGTTGGCTCTCCCTGTAGTAAAAGCAATTAGCTCCACAGCATTATTCAAGGTTTTGCTTGAAGAAGTTGTAAACTTGTTTCACATAGTAATGAGGCCCTATTGAAATGGACTGTCTGGTTTCAATCACTCTACACTGTAACTGCAAGAGATAACTGAGACATTATGTGTGTGTGTGTAATCAAAACGTAGACAACCTCTTAACATGATAAAGCATCAGACCCATGTTTAGGGACCCCAAAAATCACAAAATCCAGTCCAGCCCGGCTAGTGCAGAGGATTATTACTACGGGCAGGGAACATGATGTGAAGTAACAGACCCTGGAGTACTAGTCATCCCAGTACACCCTACTTGGATGTGTCAAAACAGTTAAATAAATATATATATATATATATATATATATATATATATATATATACGGAATTGAGCTGGTTCAACTAGAATGTTTTCTCAGCAATGGAGCTCTGTATAAATTATTCCTTTTAAAGTGTAACCCATACACACTGGGTAGAATAGTAACAATAACAGCAACCTCTGTACTCTCTCCCAAGGAGAGTGCATTCAAAATAGTTAAAGCTGCCTTTCAATGTGTCCCGATCTTATAGAATACAGAACATGAATTTACTGTAATAATCAAAACTCTCTAAAATAACATGCTTTATAGTTATGTTTATTTTGCAGTGGATACAGCTAAATACACTAGAGATAAAACACTATTATTTTCTTTAGTTTGTATTCACCCTTAAAGGAATAATCTACTCAAAACTAAAAAAATACATCATTTGGGGATTTTGGGTGGAGTAAGAAAAGCAAACAAAAAGAAGTCCTTCTTACCTTGGAATCACCTGATCCTCTGGGAACCCTGATGGCTGTATTGTTCCCATGTTGCTCTCTTCTCACTGCTTTAACAGTTTCAAACATACACATGGGAAGGTCACAAGTACATCCACACTCACTCCACAGGCAGAGACGTAAGAAGAGAGTCCTATGGGACCAGTACAGCAATCAGGGCCTAGATCTGGAATATGGCGCATTCAAAGTAAGAAAGAATTTGTTTTGTTAACAGCTCCTTGGACGGAATTAAAGTCTGCCATGGACTGGTCCCTAATTGGGATAACTCCTTGTTGCAAAACTTATTGCCACTGTATAAGATGAACTTTCAGTCTAGAGAGGTATCATAGAAAGTTTCTCTAAGCAAAGTGAGTTCTTATTACATGCACAGCTACCACTGTAACACTCTTTACCTACAGTATCATAATATGTGATTACTGCTTTATATTTACTCCATACTTGTATTTAATTCTGAACAGTGTTGTCATTTACCCTTCTTTTCCTGCAGTGATTCCATTGCAGTAGGATACAATCCGAAGATCTGCATTGCCATTAAGGTGAACTGCAGTTACACAGTTGTGAGGAAGAAAGATCACTCTGTTGTTTGTCCTTTCAAAGTGGTGCAAATAAACAGTGACAGCACAGATAGCAGTGACAGCTCTGATAGCAAAGACCACAAACATCACGGTCATGATGGAAGCAAGAGCAACGATGACGATTTTGATATAGAGGACTATTTAGAGTTACTTTCCTACTTAGAGTCTTCTGATGAATGCGACGATGAGGTCCAAGAAAAAAGTGCGGAAGTTATTGAAACTGCGGTTATCAGCGACAAACTCCAAACTTCTGTTTGAAACAAATCTACTGACACTTCCCTGGTCTGCAAAATGAACCCTAAAGTAGTAAAGTGATAGATTTTATTATATAAAGTAATACCACCTGATGAAAAATTAAAGTTGATTATTCCACATGCTTCTACTCATCAATATCTGCAATTTTGGCCTCTGATTTAAGTAAAATGTACTTTCTTATTTGCACCGAAATGTTCATCTTTTCTCGCTTACTTTCTTATGCCATAAACATCTGCAAGCAGCTATAAAACAGGAGAGTTTCATTTGGCATTTTAAAAGAAATAAAATCAAGAATACTCCTAATAATTATGTAGCTATAATAAAAAGATGATGTCACCTTCACACAACTGCACGTTAAAAACAGATATCTCTATAGACAGCACAAGTAAACATGTTACATTTGCTCATCTACATAGCACATGCTTTTACAGGTTCGCACACGTTCTACAATGGCAAAAATTGGGACTAAACTAATCTATAAAGGTGTAAGTTTGCATTAGTGCACATGTGCTTATGCACTTTAAATAGAACACCATTTACATCTCTTAGGCACACTGTAGAAAGAGCATTTTTTTGCCACTGTATTCAATGTGACAAAGGAAATAAAGACAATCCATACTATCTTTAATTATTTAAGACGTACATGAGGTTTTGAATGAGTGGTATTTTAGGCGAAAATTGGTAAAGTTCAAATAAATTACGATGGAGGTACTAAAGTACAAGTAGGTACGATTTTGAAGTGTCCAGTAATGTGGATTCCCACCGCAGCCGACAATTGCACTGGGAAATTCCCAAACCAGGAAATGGGTGTGCACTTTTAGTTATGTGCTCAGTAGACAGGGGTGGGCCGAGCCACTCCTCTGCCTCAGGTGGCAACCCACATGAAACACACATCCCTTAAAGAAAACTATAACAAACATTTGAATATGAGTTGTGTGTACCAGGGGCGGATCTAGGCAACTGCTCTACCCGGGGCGATTTTAGTGGGGGGGGCGATTTAGGCCCCACCCCCTTTCTAATTTCTAAGGCTGCCCGCGGCTGCACAGTATGTGCAGGTCCGCTCGGCAGTGACAGTGTGCTGTCCCGCTGCTCTGATTGTGTTTAAAACACAATCAGAGCAGCCGGGCAGCACACTGTCAATGCTGAACGGACCTGCACAGTGTGCAGCCGTCAGCAGCAAGCCCCTGGATCCGCCATTGGTGTGCACTTTAAAAGGCAAATATTGTACATTTTTAATGTACTACTAAGACACAAAATTGGAATATTCATATAGGAAACATAAATGCAAAATACATTGTTCAGTGTTAATCTGAAATTCCTCTGCAGAGGAATTACCTAGATGCTCCATTACAGACAACTGCAACACCTGCAACATCATTATGAAGGCGTCAAACAGCTGAGACTGAGTTGTTGTGACATCACTAACCAATCACTAACCAATCCAAACTGTGCATTTCAGCAAAGTAAGTTTGTCAGTCTCTCTCTGCTTATTTAATTTGAATAACATCACCCTTCTAGCATGGCAAACTGCTGCAGAGGAGTGAAAGAGAGCACGCTGGACATATTTAATTGAGTATGAACACGCCAGTTATTTAATATGTATAATTTGCAACACACAACATTTGACATTAATGTAAAATAGGGGCTTAACTTCCCCTTTGAGTTTTATTACATCTTCCAACAATGTAAATATATCTAATTTATACTTTTGCAACAAAAAATAATATAGTTAAAAAAATAATTGCTTGTTGCATCAGGTTGACTCATTATAGAACAAACTGTGGATAAAATGATTTGTACATGCTTAGTGTGTTACAGTCCTTTCAGTTGCTTTAAATTTACAATTTTACATATCTGCATCCATCTACAGGATAAAACATACATGTAAAGAACCCATGTACTTATAGGAACATGCTCACTGGGCTCCAGAGAAGCTTTCTGTAACATTTTGTTGTATCCTAATTGGCTCTGGGTGACCATATGCAATAAGTGTTACAGTCCATTCCAACTAATACCATAAATAAGGCATTTTAGCAGCAAGTACAGGACATAAATGAAGGGGCACAGATTTGTAGTTAATTATATCAAGAACTATATGGTATACTATTACAACAGTACATTGTATTTAGTCTTTAACTCATGCTGTACTTAGGGCCAGTGCAAGGTTGCTCAGTGTCCTAGGCAAAGCTTCAGCTTACCGCCCTTCCTTCACCCAATACCCACTTATGCCTAAGTTTTTGGCGTAAATTACTTCTGACTCTACCATAAGGTCAACTGTGCGTAGTCCCCTTGATATTATTTCTCCTGTGTTCCAATACCCACTTACTAGCCCCTCACACACTTGACTTTTACATCAACTTGGCTGGCTGGCTGGCTGGCAAGCAGGAGAGGGCTGGCAAATTTTAGCCCGTGAGGTAAAACTCGACTCAGCAGCATAAGGAACATTTTAAAGGAAAAAAATACAGGTGGCTCAGTGGCCCAATGACCCAGCCCAAGGTAGCTCACTATGAGACACAGCCTAGCCAACCCCTGCGCGCAAGGCTGCAGTCCAGATCCACTGATATTTAATGCAGAATGCTGTCCAGGCTCCACTGCTGTCCAGGAGCAAAAGTAGGATTTCTAGAGGGGTGACTCCATATGTTAGATTTCAGAACAAAGCAAAAATACTTGACATCACAAACCTGTTACACAATGACATGTTCCCTGTTGCCCACTAGATTTTCTCACACATGCCCCCTGCCACCAGTTTTTCTCACACATGCCCCCTGCCTACCAGCTATTCTCACACATGTCACCTGCCTACCAGCTATTCTCACACATGTCAGCTGACCATCAGCTATTCTCACACATGTCCCCTGCCTACCAGCTATTCTCACACATGTCCATCTGCCCATCAACTATCCATACACATACCCATCTGCTCACCAGCTATTCTCACATATACACCCCTGCTCACCAGCTATTCTCACATATAAATCCCTGCTCACCAGCTATTCTCACATATAAATCCCTGCCCACCAGCTTTCCTCACACATGCTCCCTGCCTACCAGCTATTGCCACACATGTCCATCTGTCCACCAGCCATCCTTACACATACCCATCTGCTCACCAGCTACTCTCACATATACACCCCTGTTCACCAGCTATTCTCACATATAAATCCCTGCCCACCAGCTTTCCTCACACATGCTCCCTGCCTACCAGCTATTGCCACACATGTCCATCTGTCCACCAGCCATCCTTACACATACCCATCTGCTCACCAGCTACTCTCACATATACACCCCTGTTCACCAGCTATTCTCACATATAAATCCCTGCCCACCAGCTTTCCTCACACATGCTCCCTGCCTACCAGCTATTGCCACACATGTCCATCTGTCCACCAGCTATCCTTACACATACCCAGCTGCTCACCAGCTATTCTCAAATATACACCCCTGCCTACCAGTTTTTCTCCCATATCCCCCCCCCCTGCCCTCCAGCTTTTCTCTAAAATGCCCCACCCTGCCAACCAGCTTTTTTCTCATATGCCCTCTTGTCCACAAGATTTTAATAAATTAACAGTCTGCAGCATGGGTAAATACTAGTGGGCGAGTAATCGCACCGCCCACACCGCACTGGATGCCATTTGCCTAACAGTGCCAACACCCCCACCCCCCACCCGAGCCCGGTGCCTTCTGGTAGCACTGCGATTGATTGTACTGAAATGTTAGGTTTGCCTAAACTGCATGGCAGGTACACTTTATAGATATGCACACATATAGTGATATAGAAAAATTGACCCAATATCACATGTATAATCCCAAAACAATCAGCATGGCCAAAAGTGCCAATCAGAAGCAAATTATCCAGCCATATGTGGCAGAATTAGAAACAGATCCAGTTGTCCAAGTACTACAAGTTCCAGCATAGTCATGACTGTCAGGGTCCACTGAGACCTGTAGTGCACCAGAGAAACATTTACATAACAATACACACCGATTTTAAAATACATTTAAGGAAGGGTCATACCGCTGGTATCTTCGTTTAACAATCCAGGACTTGGTAAAAGAAACCCTCACAGAGAACTCAGTCGCAAATAAGCTCTTGCAGTAACATTTATAACTGGGAAATGTCCAATGCACTGAGATCACCACGGACAAAATGATCATTTAACTCTTTCTTTTTACTTATTAACTCACACACCACCATCAAGAGGTATGAGAATAGCCCTATTGCTATCATCACAGGGCTTATTTTTCCTCCTAGTGGGTGGTCCACATTTTATTTTGCGGGACCAATATCCCTAGGTAATTAAGCCCTGCGCTGACATGCTCGGGGATTTGGTATTATAGCAGG
Source organism: Mixophyes fleayi (assembly GCF_038048845.1). NCBI lineage: Eukaryota > Metazoa > Chordata > Amphibia > Anura > Limnodynastidae > Mixophyes > Mixophyes fleayi. The sequence goes on from NC_134407.1 coordinate 53,850,264, forward strand.
GGGAGCCCATGCTGTGACTTTTCCTGCTATATTGGCACCAGCCCTTTCTGGATTGATCTAGTGCTGGTACTGGCAATTTCAGAGGGAACCCCTCAACTTTTGTCCTCTTGATTTTGCTGATACCAGCCTAGACTAGCAGCACTAGATCTGGTATGGGGGATCACTGTTCATTTATTTATTTATTTATTGGGTGCTCTTAGTGCAATATACTCTTAAAGCGTATTATATATTATTAACGTATGATATGCTTTAGGCATATGTTTCTGAAATGTACCCATTTTGCGTACCATGCAAAGTCACGTGTTTCTTAAGATACTAAATGTTTACTAAATAAATTCTGTCGTTTATACAGACATAATTTATGCCTATGCTTTCGGCGTAAATTACGTCTGACTCTACATAAGGCCCACTGTGCGTTGTCCCCTTGATATTACTTGTCCTGTGTTCCAAGAACCAGAGTTTATGGGGTCTGCCTACATATTGTAATAGACAGGAACTCTTTTGTTACACCGTGGTTTTTTTTATGCAGAAGCCACATAACGCTCTTTGTGGTATCTTCTTTCTCTAAAAACAAAATTAACAAATGGGTGCTATAAAAATAATTTAGATTTTTATTACATTGAAAACAATATCAGGCCTCTCTGAAGCTTAATATGGGATCTTGATTAAATGGGTTTTTTTTGTGTGCAATAATTATGATGATTATCAACAGCACTAGCTAGTCACTTCTGATTGGCTGATATTTTGTGTTTTGACCTCTCCAATTGTAAATATTTACTGCTTTTTCATTACCTTTGTGGATATACTATATGAAGTTGCGGCCATCTATTCACATTAATTAATTAATTGGTATTTAGATATGGATAACCGCAGTAAAGGAATATTCCCTACTGCAACCTTCTGCATTGCCGACACCCATGCATCCCCACTTCAATCCATCCTAAATGCTGCTGCAAGCAGGCCTGGCGCTCCCATTAGGCAAGGTTAGGCCCTTGCCTAGGGCGCCGGGCTCTGGAGGGCGCCTGGAGGACTTTAAAACTGTGCGGTGACCGCTGACCATACCTGTCACGGCCGCCGCACAGCATTCAGATGCACGGGAAGGGGGGGAAGAGGCTATTTTGTCACCACCGCCGCCTCTCTGCTCCGTCTCCTCCCCTCCACTTACTAGTGTCAGTGAGTGGAGGGGAGGAGACGGAGCAGAGAGGCGGCGGTGGTGAGACAAGGTAAGGAGAGGCGGGGTGAGGGGGGAGGAGGGAGGAGGGCGGCGATTTTTGCAGGCAGGGGGGGGGCGCCGCTTATTTAAAAATGCCTAGGGCGCCGTGGACCCTAGCACCGGCCCTGGCTGCAAGACTGATATTCCTCTTTCACCGCTCCGTGTCTGCTGCACCGCTTTGCAAATCCCTACACTGGCTTCCTGTGTCCTCCAGAATCCAATTCAAATTACTCACCCTTAACTACATAGCCCTCAACAACAACACCACTGCATACATCTCAAATCTCATATCAAAATACTGTCCCTCCTGTCCTCTTAGATCTACCTCTGACCTGCGCCTTGTCTCGTCTCTGGTGACCATCATTCACTCCATTGAGTTCCATTGAGAGCAAAATTGGGCAGAAGCTGTAGCAAACTGGCTTGCTGAAAATGTTACCTACACTCATTATTAAATGTAGCAGTAGTCACTGAAAAACAAACCTGTTCAGACCATTGCACAAATTGACCTGTTTTTTGTTTTTGAACAGAAAAAATATATAGCCTCAAGCGGTGTTATGTCTTTGCTAGATTGGATGAAAATTAGACAGGAAGAATATGTATATATATATATATATATATATATATATATATATATATAAATATATATATATATATATATATATATATATATATATATTATTTATTTATTTATTTATTTTTTTAAATAGATGTATTGCCTGTCTGAAATAATAATAATGATGTATCTATACAATACTATACTGATAATTATTTTTGTTATTAATATCACCATATCAAAATATATGTATTATTTTGTGCCAGCCAATCGCTTCCCATGTATTATAGTTGTCCACTCCTTAAAATGAAAGAATTAACAATTCTGCAATTTACTTTTATTTGTGTGAAGCAATTGCTTTATGTCTTGTATTGTATAGTATATACTTGTTTATACTATACAATAGGATAATTACCTAAGTTATGCAAAATCAAAGATAAGTTATTTGAGGAAGAACACTTATCATATAGAGTAATAGATCACTTTGGTTACTATTGCCTCTATGGCTCTGTCACTAATAATTTGGTTTGAGAGCGCTGTATTATGTCAATGTCCTGTATTTTTCTTCACTGACTTTTCTTCTATGATACCATCTATTATCAAGTACTTTTTTCTATAATCAATATCATCAATCACCAGTTCACATCAATTGACCGAAATGTTTTTGATGCTAATGGAAGTAATTTGCTCCTCTCTATCCCTTTCTTACCTGCCCTCAAAAAGCTTACACAAAACACAAAATACAAAAATCATTATAACCGGTAAAGTTAAGTAATATTATACATTCAGGTTTTTCAGAGGGGGAAATCTTTTCTCCTTTCTCTCACATGTTTTACATCAATAGTGTTCAAGTTCTTCTGACTTTTGATTAACAGCAATTTGCTATTTGTTTTTCCCCCTGCATTCATGCTCTAATATGATATCCCGTCCATTACTGAAGACAAGATGATAGCAACCCATCACCCAATCTCTTTATGATTGTATAGTCAGTGGTTGTCATGTGACCTGTGAGTTTCTTACTGCAAAGCTCTTGTGGGGGTCACTGAGGAAGACCTCTCATCATTTAGACTCTGTGTTTCGACTGAGCCAGCATCAACTGCTAGCGTCACAATGAGTCCACACCTGGAGTCAGAAACATCACTATCAGACTGTGACACCTGAATCATGTCTTCCAGGCAGGGCCGGATTAACCACAGGGCTAACTGGGCTACAGCCCAGGGGCCTATGGCATCCAGGGGGCCCTTGAAAGTGCTCAGCAGCAGTATTGATCGGTCGGGGGCGCCCGTGTCGCGATCAGTGCTGCTGAGCACTTTCACTGTGTGGTCCTTCCCCGGCAAGCTGTAGTCTCCTTACTGAGGAGATCTCGTGAGTCTTACTCTCACGAGATCTCCTCAGTAAAGAGATTACAGCGCGCCGGAGAAGGAGGTAAGTGCCGGGGGGGGGGGGGCGCGGGCAGCTCGGATCAAGGGGGGGGCCCTCACGGAGGAATGGAGGCCTTCTTAGCCCAGGGGCCTCCATTCCCTTAATCCAGCCCTGCTTCCAGGCAACAAAGGTCTATAAGTAGTTGGCTTGTCAGTTTGATTTAATCCAATTTACACTGTCATCTCTCCATACTGGCAAGCTCAGGATGCTATTGGAGTCTCCTGTGTGTGGGCATCCTGGGGTCTCTAAGTTAAAAAAAAGGTAACAGGATAGCTAAGATGCAAAGATTTTATGATGTGTATGGGGGGACACACAAGAAAAGGGCTAAAGGAAGTGTAGCCTTACAGACCTACATTAGACGCAAAACTGAAACTAATTGAAAGGAATGGGCAGTGAGATTTGGGTGCAAATGCAATAGATGTAGGTAGGAATGCCTGCTTTAAGCCATTACTTTCTTAGATACAGGTGATTAAATACATGCCAGGTAGCATGAGCCAATGTAAGCAGCACTAAACCTTTAATTTGCAGCGTCTCTGAATTAATCTCTAGATTAATGTAGAGTTTACTGTGACATGTACAACAAAGACTGTATTAGCGGAACTAGTTTACTGTTTATCTTTGGATGTTCAGTACCCTTTACATAGGCAGCTAGATATGGTACAGTGGCTTTCATCACTGGGATCTCCAAGGATTTTATGAAGCTCCTTTCACTGCTGCTGAAGCCCAGGCCAAACAATTGGAGACACTCAAAGCTTGTTTTTCTTAAAATACCCATCCAGTTTAAATGTGTGAAGCAACCATCCAGACTCTATGTATACCTCTATGCTAGTCATAATACATAGAGTAGAATAGGTTTGATTACAGAGTTGTTGCCTAAACCAATATGTGGTCTATGCAGAAATGGATAGATTATATAAGATTATATAAAATTATAGATTATATAAGCAATAGCTCCTATAATATAGTCCATTAGTATTAACAATTCTGTACTCATAAAACCAAATATTAGTAGTCATCCACCCCCAGGCCCTTTTATAGCAACTTTTTTATATTAAGCCATATTCAGGCAGCTACTTGTATTGTCTTGGCCCAAGAAAATACTCAGTTTTTCATAATTTTAAATTGAATTATCTTGATATAATCAAGATGTTAAACATTAGCGACAACAACAAATCAAATATTTTAAAATATAATAGTTTACATTATGACTTATTAGCCCTTCAAATGGATGTGAAGCACACCACTCTATGATTACCCGATACAGAGGCATATTCAATACATCATCTGGTATGGGAACTTCATCCACTTCATTGTTGTACAGCTTAACCAAGTACTTTTTCCATTTTTTTAGTGTATATACTATATTTACAAGATTTTAGGGAAGATCTCATGAACGGTGAACATGTGTGAACAGAATAAACTGTCTGGATTGCTGCAGTCTGTCATTATTAAAATGTGTCCAAATACTGTGGCGTATATTGTATTGCCAAGTGCACAAATACATCACCCCCCCAACAAAAAAAATGTAACCCATCATCATCATCATCATTTATTTATATAGCGCCACTAATTCCGCAGCGCTGTACAGAGAACTCATTCACATCAGTCCCTGCCCCATTGGAGCTTACAGTCTAAATTCCCAAATATAGACACATACTCACACACAGATTGTGAACTTATTTATTGAGCCTCACCTTCACAAATCCTTCAGTTAGTCTACTGTTGTAAATTCACTACAATGACAAGTTCATGGCATATTCTGTTAATTCCAGTCCATCTGTAATAGAAAGTGCACAGAATGTGCACAGTGGCCTAGTGGTTAGCACTTCTGCCTCACAGCACTGGGGTCATGAGTTCGATTCCCAGCAATGGCCTTATCTGTGTGGAGTTTGTATGTTCTCCCTGTGTTTGCGTGGGTTTCCTCCGGGTGGTCCGGTTTCCTCCCACACTCCAAAAACATACTGGTAGGTTAATTGGCTGCAATCAAAAATTGACCCTAGTCTGTCTCCCTCTCTGTCTGTGTGTGAGTGTGTGTCTATAGTAGGGAATTTAGACTGTAAGCTCCAATGGGGCAGGGACTGATGTGAATGAGTTCTCTGTACAGCGCTGCGGAATTAGTGGCGCTATATAAATAAATGATGATGATTATGATGATGATGTAACCTGCATGTTTCTGATTTATTTAGAGTTAACTGGTTGATTAGGTTTGTTGCAAAGTCTAAAGAGAAAACTTTCATCTCATCCTCTTCTTCCTCCTATCCTGTTTTCCCTCCCCTGCCTCCCCCATTCTCCATCTTCCCTGCTCAATATCCCTACCCCCATCCCTCCATCACGACCTTAACATACCCTACTGCAACTTGGGTTGTTCAGCCTCCAAATCCTCTGCCACCTGCCCAGACTGCTAAGTCTAATGCCCCATTTTATCCTATTGGGCCTGATTCATTAAGGAACTTAGGCAAGAATTTGAGTACGTTTTCTTACTTAAGTTCTCTGGACAAAACCATGGTGCAATGAAAGGGGTGTAAATTAGTTTTCTGTTTTGCACATAAGTTAAATACTGTCTTTTTTTCATGTAGCACACAAATACTAGCAAATACTAACATAATCTTTTTTAAGAATATCCCAATATTTTTGAAATACATATTCAACTGTCTTATACTCTCTATTATATTGGGATATAAAGGACCACTCAGGATCAGAAGAGTGTATTGAAGATCTTTTATTCAATGTAAGAAGGTCTGATCTATTAATAGTTCCAAGTTGTTCTTCAGCTTTATCAAGAATTTCTCTCCAACATCCTTTTTGAATAAATGATTCTTTCATCTCCTTTATCTGACTATCTAGGATCTTATTGTCAGTACAATTTCGTTTTAAGCATTTATCTCTCCCAATGGAATATTATTGATGTGACAGTGATGATAACTGTCATGATTAATATAACTAACCATATCTTCAGGTATTTTAAATGTTTTTGTTTGCAATACATTCTCTTCTACATATACCGTAATAGAAAATTAACAGACTGCATACTGTAATCAAATGTCAATTCAATATATGACTGATTGGAGTTAAGATAATTACAAAACTCAATAGTTCAGTTTCAGGACCTCCCCATATAAAGAAAATATTGTCTATATATCGGCACCATGACACCAGGCTCGCCCCAAAGTCATGTCCAGTAAAAACATATATTAGAGAGTATAAGAGAGTTGAATATGTATTTCAAAAATATTGGGATATTCTTAAAAACGATTCCATGATTGGTAATGTGTTACCCATGAAGCTGACTTTTATATCTGGAAGAGCTCCTAATTTGAAGAACAAATTAGTTAAAAGTGTCTTCATTGATGTTCCAGTAATGTTGTCAAATCAGTAGGTTTTTATAGATGTGATATTTGTATAGCATGCAGAACATGTGAGTCTTATATCAATAAAATATCCTCATTCACAGTAAATGGTCACACTCATTGTATAGATCAATCTATTACTTGTCATACAAGTAATGTCATATATTTATTAAAATGCAGCTGCAACAAATTTTATGTAGGTAAGACTTCTCGTCCATTGAGGTTTAGGGAGCACATATGCAATGTACGTAAAGGTCTTGTGACGCATACCTTTTCTAATCATTTTAAAGAGAAACATCAACATAATCTCTGTCACATTATGCATTTTCATGGGATTCAGAGAGTAGAAGAACAATGGAGGAATAAGAACTTACCCCGTAGATTAGCTCAGGCCGAGATTAAATGGATTTTTCTTTTAAAAACACTTGTCCCAGATCTAGGACTTAATTCTGACTTTGAATTGAAATGGTTTTTATAAATATATTTCATTGTTTAGTTCCCTTTTTATTGCATAACCTGATTATAGAATTTTTTCTTATTTCTGAGGATCCTTATATACTCGACCATGAATATTGCTGAAGTTTTACATGATCAAGTTTCTTCAATATGAAAATTTTTATTGTTATATGGTTATATTATAATAGTAATTCTGTATGTGATGGTGGTTCTATTTGTATTTTATATACTATTTTATAGGTCACATTTTTATTTATGGTTTATTTATATTTTAGTCCATTGTTATCCACTGTATTTTATTTATGTATTAAGCTATGCTATTATTGTATGAGATATGTACGATAAAGTTATTCCTTTGGAGTCCAAGCCTTGTTTTGAAAGCAACAAGGAAATATCATTAATCGAGACTTCCGAGTTCCAAGCCTCTCAGTGCCGCATTTGAATCAGATGTGGTGACTCATTATTAGGAGTATAAATAGTTGAAAAGAAGGAGCAACCCCCAGCCTTGATAAAGACTCTATATGAAGAGTTGAAACAGGTCGGAGGTTTGTTCCTATCCTTACATCTGCACGGTGAGAGTTATATTGGAAGCATTGGAGGAGAGTCCTATACTCCTCTTTTTATGCCTATATGCTCCTGTTTACCAACATTCTCCGGTAGGAGTTTTAAGTCTATAAATGTTTTAGGATTATCTACCCTTGTGAGTCTGTCATTTGCATGTTCTAAGTTTGATATAAGCTACAAAATAAAAAGTTAATGCACTAGATACGTGTTTTTTCCTTCCATATCGTGGGAGTATACTGGATGCCATAGAGTTGCCACATCCCAGATGAGAAGATTTGTTTGATATGCCCATTACCATATTACATCTTGAAAACATATTTCTTTTGAAGAATTGGGTCCTATCCCACTGCATGAAGTTGCCTACTCACGGGTGATGGACTGAAGGAACTCATTTCTCTTATTGGAAGAAATCACATTGAACTTTCTTACACAGGTGATGTGGTGTTTAGTTTATACAGGCTATACTATGTTGTTTTTTCTGAGTCTGTTATAGATGCCATGTTTGTGGTGTGAACTTCTCTGCCTAATAAAGATTTAGATCCATCTTTTGCGGATTCATGTGAGTACTTGATGCCTACATATTTTATTATACCATTGCAAGTTACTTGGCCTAATGAAGCAACATCATTCTAAACTGCGCTATGGCACTAACTCCAATATTCCCAATATATGTATTTGGAAACATAGTTTCGTTTTTATAATGTTTAAAGCAAGTTTTAAAGTGGGAGGGGATTTATCCAAAATCAGAGCACTGAAGCGTGTCAGACGATTGCTTTTTAAGCACACTTATACAGCATAATTTTTAGATGGGTCTCTAAGACAAGGAAACCATGGAAATCTGAAGTGAAAATTGTTCCCTCAGTAGGACATTGAAGTGATTGAGGCCTTCTGTTCATTAGGACCTTGGTTCAGGAACCCTTTGGTTCAGGACCATTTGCACAGCATAAAAATTAATTCCACTCCCGCACTTGTGCACAAAAAAGCCTTACGCTTGTGTCCCTATGCAGAGTCAGTCACATCTCGCTTAAACTTGCATCTTTCTCCTTATGCATATAGAGGCAGATCCGGGGAGGAAGGATGTGTATGCAAGCATAGGCCAAGTACAGTAAGTGCATGTTCAAGTTAATGCAAATTTAATGCAAGGTGTGGTGGTAGGAAAAATTACTCTATTAGGTATCTCAAATGATCTCACATATAAGTTTAAAACCAAGCACAAATCATAATCAAAGATAATACCTCAAAAATGCATAAAAAGTATTTATCAATAAAAAAAACCATAAAAATAGACTCCAATCCAGGTACCTGGTCATTTCGCCGCCTCTATTCTTCCTCTCCTGTTTCTTGACATGATGAGCTGATAGACTGGGAGCGCACCAAGCAGTGATGAGGGTAGGGTACAGCGCACTCCCAGGTTATCAGTTACTGGGAGTCTCTGCATCGCCAGAAAAGCAAAAAGTAATAATAAAAAGTGAAATCCAAGGGGGTGGAGCAGGCAGGTCACAACAGGCCCCTTACACCTGTACCACTTGTGGTGAAGCGAGGTATTAATATCACCTCAACCAGTCTGCACCTCGTTTCTCACAAACTGTGGATTTTAAAAACATATACTTTTCTAGCACTCTGGTTCCCCATATTTGTCAGTCATATTTAAACTTGTATATATTCTATTTGTAAGCAGCTAAAATGTCTGCCAGCATGGTCTTCTTTCTTGCAGACTAGTCCATTGTTTTAGCCCAGGCAAAACAATTATTGTCCACTAGTCCTATATGAATGTACATGACACCAGGAGGGTCTCTTGTCGTTGTTTAGCTGTGTGTCTGTGTGTGCTAGCTTAGGGAAAAGGTCAACAGATAGATGACTACATTATATATTTAAATGTAATGTCTCTGGATTGTAACCTTACTTGTTTAAACAACTTCTGCTGTATAGCCACAGAACAATACCAGTCCCTAATTGTATCAAAAGCAAATCATCTGCTATCTGTCCAACGATCGTCGCCTCTCTTCCCCTCTGATTACCTCCTCTCACGCACGTATCCAAGACTTCTCCCGCGCCGCTCCCCTCCATTGGAACAAGCTCCCCCGCTCCATCAGAACTTCCCCTAATCTGTCCTCTTTCAAACGCACATTAAAAACCCACCTTTTCCTTAAAGCCTTCCAGTCTCATGCCTAAACTCCCTCCGGTCGGCTACCTCTCTTTCTCATCCCTTCTCCCCCTTCCTCGACTCCGTCTCCGTTTCTCCTGTCTCTCCGTCTCATCCATGTGTCTGTCTGTCTTCCCCTCCCTTTAGATTGTTCGCTCCTTTGAGCAGGGCTCTCCTACCTTCTGTTTCCATCACTTTTAACTGCACTCTCCAGCTACTCAGCTCACCTCCTCTCAGTCCCTCTGCCCTCTGTCTCCTCTCGCTTCTCTCCGCTCCCCTCAGTGACTCTCAACCTGTCATCCGTGGCCACCCTCTTGGGCCATAGTTACCTGCCTGTACTCACTTTTCCCCTCCCTCCCTCTCTTTCATGCTGTGCCTGAGCCCCAAGAGTTATAGTGCTTACTGTTACTTGTACTGTGCTGTTTCACCTTGTACTGTGCAATTGTTTGTCCTTGTACGGCGCTACGGATACTTTGTGGCGCCCTATAAATAAAAATTAATAATAATAAAATCTGTGAAAAGGTAAACACAGAAAATGACCAATCAGGCAGGTCCTGAAACTCCTGTGAAGGTCATTTCTGCCTTTAAATACCAACTCCAGAGAACAGCAAATTGGCATTTACTACCCAGTGATAGCTGAGGTCAGGCTGGCGTTGAGGCCTCGGCCTCTGCCCTGACAAGAAACGGATAATCGGGCCCTGGAGTACTGCCTTTGTCCTGAGCTACCTCCCCAGGTCTTGGGGAGCTGCATCTCCGTCAAAAGCGGAGTGACAGTGACTCAGGACCACCGCCTTACTGGTAGCCTCAAAGGAGAGTGGGGGAAAAGCTTGGATAGATAAACAGCAATTACTGAGAGTGGCTAGGAGACTGGTGAGGTGTTTACATTATACCCTGTATGTTGTTTGTGTTAAACTGTAGTGTTATTTGTTGCAAGTTATTATTTGAATATGTTTATTTGCTGTTTAGTGCTACTATTTTGTTAAATAAACTTATTTATTTTATTTTGGATATTTGCATGATTGATTTTGAACCTTGGATAGGTACCGGGTAGGCCAGTTGTGCGGCACAGAGGGTTACATTAAACCCAATTTCTTTACACCACTCCTTACCCCTTTGATGGCGGCCCTGCTTATTACAACTTGTTACTAGTCTCAGTGCAACCAAGAATGTTGTTGTGATGAAAAATATTGCTTAGGAACTTTACAAAGATATAATTGTTTCACATGTCACTCTTATGATCCAGGGGTGGAACTCGCTGGGACCAAAAGTCTTAGTAAGATGAGTGAGGCAGCTGTAACCTCCCAGGGCCCTTGCTCTGCTCAGAGAGGAAAGAGAGATAGCCTCTTCTAAGCATGCACCACTCAGAAGAGGGCTCTGTTCTTTCAGTACAGAGTGGTAACCTCAAAGTGAATGAGAGGGCCCAGCAGGACTGGCGGAGCGCGGAAAGCGGGGTAAGCAAGGCAGGGGGTGGTGCCAAGACTGAGGGGTGCTACCCCCAACTGCCATCCCCGCTTGACCACCAGAACATTAAAAAAAAAAAAAATCTCTGTGCCCTCCTTCCCATCCCCTCTGCTCCCTTCACACTGAGAGTGTCGGGCATGATATCATCAGGTCCTGACAATGACAGTGAGGAGCGTGCAGAGAGGAGCAGCACATCGAGCCGACAGAAGAAGAGAAGAGAAGGAAAGAAGGTCATAGAAAGGTAAGTAAATAATAGAGGGGGACAGTATGTGGTGAAAAACGAGGGGGACAGTGTGTGGGGAAAAGGGAGGGGGTAGTCTGTGAGGAAAAAGAGGGGGCAGTATGTGGGGAAAAAGGAGAGGGACAGTATGTGAGGAAAAGGGAGGGGGGTAGTATGTGAGGAAAAAGAGGGGGCAGTATGTGGGGAAAAAGGAGAGGGACAGTATGTGTGGAAAAAGGTGGGGGCACTATGTGAAAATAGGAGGGGGACAGTAATGTCCAAGACGGAGGGGGACAGTAATGTCCAAGAAGGAGGGGGCAGCAACGTTGATGAAGGAGGGAGGCAGCAGTGTGGATGAGAAGGCAGCAGTAGTGGAATGAGGAGAGGGTACAGTGTGATGGAGTTTAGGGCACAGTGTGATAAAGGTTCAAAGTGTGATGAAGGAGGGGGCACAACCAAATGAATTTGCCAAAAATGTTAAATCTTTATACAAACAATACATATTCTTCATTTATATTATTCATATAGCAATTCATGTTTGCTGTCTAATGTATTTATTTGTATTGCTCTCTTTAGTAAAGTGTATTATATGATTTGTATTGAAAGAAAAAGCATTATTGAATGAACAAATAATTTATAAAAGAGGAGGGCGCAAAAGTATTTTCTGCAGGGCGCCAGACAGGCTATCTCCGGCCCTAGGGCCTGGGGGCGATGTGGGGGCTGCGGGTGCAATGATTCTCCCATGGAGGCATAGGAGGACTGACCCAAGCAATGCCAGGCTCCCCTCACCTCCGAACCACATAGCAGTCGCACCCCCTGCACCCTGGGTAGTTCCACCATTGTTATGAATTCATGTAAGAAATTCCCTTTACAAGATGAAACAATCATAAAATATTTATTTTAATGTTTTACTCATATTTGTGTATGTAAACTAGAGAAGCAAGTCTCCATTATTAATTCTGAGGCTTTCAATTGTTTTTAAATATTTCTGCATGTAATAAAATTTGCCTCTAACAATGGAATTATATATTCAGAAAAAATAGAATACTGTAACAACCAAGTGTAAATGTGGCATTTACATCTGTTGTAACAGATCCTATGAACCATAATGAACCTGACCTTTCTCTTAATAATACAAATGTCATTTGTCTTTTATTTGTAGAAACAATATTAAAGGATAAAAGCTAAGCTGATTCGCCCCGTTCAACTAGAAAACACTTTGGTGACAGACATTAAACAGAATGGCAAACATAAGAATTATTTGTTTAGATTCTTCCATGGTTTCCTGTAATTTTCCTATATCATGTATCTATTTAAAGGGGAAGTATATGCAAAAATATTTTTTAATTTGTTGTTCAACATAATCTAATTTTTATAACATTTGGCATACCATACCTGTCACAGTTATTATATTGTGTGCTGAAATCCTTCCTCTTCAGCGTGTATGTACCTTGAACAGACACGAGGAGCCATGAAAAATCATTTAATAAATAATCAGTTCTGAAAAAAATATAAAATATTTTAAAATGTAAAAGTTGGGAAGAAACACAGTAATAAAATAAGACTGGCTATTAACAAACAGACAAAGAGGCAAGAGAGCCCTTCTTGCAAACTTACACTCTACTCCACTCTGCCACAGATTGCATATTGGTCCAGCCAGCTGATGCATTTTCTATAAATCCTCTAACTTTATATAAAATAATAATGTATGTGAACTAATTTTCAGGTGAACATGTTTGAACATGTCTGACTTCAAATAGACACATTGGGCCTGATTCATTAATGAAAGCATTTGGCTGCACAGTGGGTCATGGGTTCAATTCCCAAACATGGTCTTATCTGTGTGGAGTTTGTGGATCTCATTTAGAGTCGGACGCAAAGTCCGTTTAAGAAGTGTAGGAGTGGAAGTATACCGCAGCTTGGTAGGCTATTAGGAGTGGCAAGCAACCCCAGTTGTGTCCCACTCTTAATACCCTATCGAGCTGCAAGCAGTTCCTGCAGCTAGCTAACGCTTGCGCCACCTAATTCCTGCAGCACAGTTTTAGCCCTGTTTTGACCTTTGTTGCGTCTGCACCTCACTGCGACTAGGATTCATTTACATGGTCACGCCTTCACAATTCGGTGTTCCTCCCATTCTCTCGTAGTGAGTTGCAAGTGTTAATTGCATCCAAGATGCAGGCGGATTTGGTGCTTTCTGCATATGCGTGACTGTGTTTTTTTGTTGGATGCGCCTAAAAAGGGAGGTCCTGTATGTTCTCCTGTGTTTGTGTGAGTTTCCTCCCACATTCCAAAAACATGCTAGTAGGTTAATTGGCTGCTATCAAATTGACCCTAGTCTTTCTCTCTCTGTATGTTAGGGAATTTAGACTGTAAGCTCTAATGGGGCAGGGACTGATGTGAGTGAGTTCTCTGTACAGAGCTGCGTAATTAGTGGCGCTATATAAATACCTGATGATGATGATGATGATGAAGTATTTGTGTGCTACATGAAAAAACAGACAGTATTTTCCTTATGTGCAAAATAATAAAGTAATTTGCACACCTAGCATTGCAATATGGTTTTGTCCAGAAAACGTACTCAATTTTTTGCTTAACTTTCCTTAATGAATCAGGCCCATCGTATAGTCTTTTTTGTGGTTTTCCATGTGAACAGTGAACTCAAACTACAATTTTGAACACTGTAATTTTCACTATGTGAATTAAACATTTTTAAAAAAATACTATAAAATTTGCCATTTAATCTTGAATAGCTTCAACATTTCCTAGATTAATTTTATGTCTTTAACTGTGAACTGAGAACTCAAACACCCAAATGTGCAATTGTTAACAAAATTGAACCAACTCAAGAATCACATCACAATCAAGGCTCTCAACTGACCAAATTCAATCGAATGTCAAACCAATTCAAATAATTGGTACATATCTCGAAACATTCCCGTTTCATTCAATGCTCTGACTGTGGGCTAAGTCTGCACATACTATTATAATGAATTTTGAATATAACGCTCTCTCTCTATATATATAAAATTTAAAATATCTATAAACCTCACTACTAAGTAAAAACAGTACTTGCATATCCTTTAATGATTGTTCCAAAATGAAAAAAATATAACAGAGTATAAATGGCTAGTGCTACTAATCATCATATGAATAGATCTCTGTAGGTAACTAGTTCTAACGGTCTCCCCTAAGGTCTGTCCCTGGACTTTGTCCTTGCAGCCAACTGAGCATAATAAAATAAGCAATGAGCCAGTGCTATTGGTAACAATTTTATTTTTTTTAATCTGTTTATTGTACAGGGATTTCCAAATGTATATACATTTTCAAATAAAACACTAGAGTACTGTACAAATACATTTTAAATTTTTCAGTTACAAGGAAGAGAAATGAAGGAAGGGGAACATTTGATAAAACAAAATATAAGTAAAATAAAAATAGGAAGGGGAAGGAAGGAAGAAAAGGACATAAGACACATCTCCGAACCCCAACACTCCTATATTGGTGTCACGGGCACTAGGAGTCTTTACCCAGGGATCACCAGGTGATAGGCTTACCAGAGCAGTATAGGTGGTAATATGGTACTCTGGTAGCAGGGTGATCACGGAACAGGAAATAGCAGATGATGAGATGCTCAGGAAAGTCTATGACTAGCAGCACTGGCAATATGGAGGTAGTAATACACGAGGAACTGTATGGACAAAGGACACGTGAAGGTAGTCAGTGGTCTGCGGTAGCAAGTTGTACCACTGCTATAGTGAGGAGGAATGTCCAACAGAAACGAGGAGGTGATGAGAGTCAGCGGTCTGCGGATAGCAAGTTGTACCGCTGTCCGAGTGAAGGAATGGAATCCAAGTGGAGGTATCCGGGGAGTCAGTGGTCTGCGTTAGCAAGTTGTACCACTGCTATGTGAGAGGATACTGGAACAGGTGAAACTGTAAACAGGAGTCAGTGGTCTGCCACTAGCAAGTGGTACTACTGAATATATATGTGAGGAGGTGCACGGGGAGAGACTGCAACACAATATATACACGGGCACCTTGACTTTGATCCACAGTAATATGCACAATATAAATGTATAAATGACTGAACAACACTGCCAATATAGAAAGTCTCTTGAAGTAATCCGGCATGAGATAACACAGTCAATGATGGCAATAGACTCAGCGGATAGTACACTCCAGAGGAGAACCAACACAGTCCAGCAAGGTATGCAATACACAGCACAGTCAATGGGAAGTATGCATACCGTGGTTCAGGAGAAGGCAGTCAGACAGGAGTGCAGAGATACCTGAAGGGCAGGAGGCCAGCAGGATACCAGTCCCTGGATGGGTGAAGCAGGGGTCTAGCAGGTGCAGCGCACAGGTAGGTAGACCAGCAGGGAACACAGGAAGGCGTGGAGAGCGGATCAGCAGTAGATGGATGAGTAGCGCTGAGAAGTAACAGCAGCGGGTCTCTGCGGGAACACGGGGGTAACCAATAGCAACCAGCAGGTGCAGTAACGATGGGACACCGGAGCAGAGTTGAACTGGAACAGATGATCACGGAGAGTAGCGGGTAGCAATAGTGGCAGCAGACTCAAGGAAACACGGGAGAGTAGACAAGAACTGAAGACTGAAGCGCACAGAGGCAGCGGATAGGAATCAGCCAAACAGTCACGATGAAACACAGACGGGTTGCAGGTTGAAGACTGTAGTGCACGGAGGCAGCGGATAGGAATCAGCTAACAGTCACGATGATGAAACACAGACGAGTTGCAGGTTGAAGACTGTAGTGCACGGAGGCAGCGGATAGGAATCAGCTAGCAGTCACGATGATGAAACACAGACGAGTTGCAGGTTGAAGACTGTAGTGCACAGAGGCAGCGGATAGGAATCAGCTAACAGTCACAATCATGAACAGGTGAGTGGATGTGGATGAAAGACTGTAGTGCACGGAGGCAGCGGATAGGCGTCAGCTAACAGTCCCAATAATACATGGTAGAGTTGAAGTGGTTAGAAGACTGTAGTGCACGGAGGCAGCGGATAGGAATCAGCTCACAGTCACGATGATACAGTAGATGGTAGAAGTGGTATGGGAACCACAGTAGTAGAAGTGGTTTGGAAACCACAGAGGTAGAAGTGGTTTGGAAACCACAGGAATCAGCAGGGCTGAATAAACAAGGAAACACAGGAACACCTTCAGAGACTCATGGGGAATGAGACTCCAAGATCAGGCAACGTGGTGTTGACCACAGGTGCTTAATATAGGGAGGTTGCCTGATCTGCCAATTAAGTTAAAGGAACATACACTGAAGGTTTGGAAAGGGCTGCGCATGCGCAGTCCCTCAGGATAGAGGACGTCCACGGTTCCTAATAGTCCGGGAAGAAGCACTCACAGTCCGGTGAGTGACAGTACCCCCCCTTTTAAAGGTGGGCACAGAACGCCTGGAACCGGGCTTGTCCGGATTTTTGGAATAAAACTTCTTCAGAAGGGCAGGAGCATTAAGATCTTCAGCTTTGATCCATGAACGCTCCTCAGGACCAAAGCCCTTCCAATGAACGAGGAAACGGAGGACTCCTCGCGAAATTTTTGCATCCAATACCTCAGTAATCTCGAAATCCTCCTCCTGATGAACTTGAACTGGCTGCGGTGCTGAGGAAGGAGTCGAGAAACGGTTGATGATGAGAGGTTTGAGCAAGGACACATGGAAGGCATTGGAGATCCGAAGATTCTTAGGAAGAAGAAGTTTAACACATACTGGATTGATAACTTGAATGATCCTATATGGACCAATAAAACGAGGGGCGAATTTCATAGATGGAACCTTCAAACGAATATTTTTGGTAGATAACCAGACACGATCTCCAATTTTTAGTGGTGGAATAGCCCGCCTCTTCTTATCTGCGAAAGACTTATATTTGTTAGATGTCTTCTTTAAACAGGTTTTGACCTGAGACCAGATATTTTTGAAGGTCTGACAAGCAGTCTCCACAGCAGGAACTTGGGTGGGCGGGAGGGCAGGAAATTCCGGAAAAGACGGATGGTGACCGTAGACCACAAAGAATGGAGTTTTGGATGATGACTCATGGTACATGTTGTTATGGGCGAATTCAGCCCAAGGGAGCAATTCTACCCAGTTGTCTTGGTTGGCTGAAGAGAACATCCTAATAAAAGTCTCAAGATCTTGATTGACTCGTTCCGTTTGTCCGTTAGATTGCGGATGGTAAGACGATGAGAGTGCTAATCGTATGCCCAAGGTTTTACAAAGGGCCCGCCAGAATCTGGAAACGAATTGTACTCCTCTATCTGACACAATCTCAGACGGACATCCATGGATGCGGAAGATTTCTTTAATGAAATGTTCAGCCAGAGTAGACGAGGAAGGTAAACCGGACAGAGGGACGAAATGAGCCATCTTCGAAAATCTGTCTACCACTACCCAAATAGTATTGTGATTCTTACTTGGTGGCAAATCAGTAACGAAATCCATACTAATATGGGTCCAAGGCTTGGACGGAATGGGTAGTGGTCGCAGCAACCCTGCTGGAGTTCTGCGGGAGGATTTGAACTGAGAACATAAATCACAGGAAGCAATAAACTCTTTGACGTCTCTCCTCATTGAAGGCCACCAGTAACTACGAGAGAGAATCTCAAAGGTCTTATGTTCACCGGCGTGTCCAGAAAAACGAGAGGCATGGAACCACGAAAGGATTTTCCTCCTCAGAGTAGGAGGCACGAGGGTCTTCCCAAATGGTAGCATTTTGGTGGATGAAGCAGCCAGAGAAATACATTTGGGGTCTAGAATAGCATGGTTGGGAACCTCTTCTACATCAGAGGACGTCACAAAAGCTCGAGATAGAGCGTCAGCTTTCTTGTTCTTAGCAGCTGGTTTGAAGGTTATAATTAATTCAAAACGGGAAAAGAAAAGAGACCATCTTGCTTGACGAGGGTTCAAGCATTGAGCAGATTGCAAATATGACAAGTTCTTATGATCCGTGAAGATCGTCACCGGATGGCGAGCTCCTTCCAACAAGTATCTCCATTCCTCTAATGCAGCTTTGATGGCCAGCAACTCCTTGTCCCCGATAGTATAGTTTTTCTCTGCGGGCAGAAGACCCCGAGAGTAGAAGGCACAAGGATGTAATTTTTGTTGCTCCGAGCGTTGGGAGAGAATAGCTCCTAAGCCCACATTAGAGGCATCTACTTCTAGGAAGAAGGGGAGTGTCACATCAGGTTGTCGCAGAATGGGAGCAGACGAGAAGGACTCTTTGAGGATTTGAAAGGCTTGGAGAGCCTCAGATGACCATTGCTTAGTATTAGCCCCTTTCCGAGTTAAGGCCACAATGGGAGATGCAATGGATGAGAAGTCTTGAATGAAGCGTCTATAGTAATTGGCAAAACCTAAAAAACGCTGGATGGCACGAAGAGTAGTTGGCTGAGGCCAATGTAGTACAGCATTTACTTTGTCTGGATCCATCTTCAGGCCAACTCCGGAAACTATATACCCCAAGAATGGAATCTGGGGTAACTCGAATGAACATTTTTCCAATTTACAGAACAATGAGTTTTTCCGTAGTCTGGAGAGGACCTCTGCCACATGTTGGTGATGAGAAGGCAGGTCCTGTGAGAAGATCAATATGTCGTCCAGGTAGACAACGACACATACATATAATAAGTCCCGAAAGATCTCATTGATGAAACCCTGGAAAACCGCGGGGGCATTACACAGCCCGAAGGGCATTACTAAATATTCGTAATGCCCATCTCTGGTGTTAAACGCGGTCTTCCATTCGTCACCGGAACGGATTCTAATTAAATTGTAGGCACCACGAAGATCCAACTTAGTAAATATCCGAGCTCCCTTGATGCGATCAAATAGCTCAGTGATCAGCGGAATGGGATACCGATTCTTGATAGTAATGGCGTTGAGTCCACGAAAATCTATACAAGGGCGTAATGATCCATCCTTCTTTTTGACGAAGAAGAACCCAGCTCCAGCGGGAGAGGTGGAAGGTCGAATGAACCCACGCTGGAGATTCTCCTGTATGTACTCAGATGTGGCTTGAGTTTCAGGTAACGAGAGAGGATAGACCCGACCCCTGGGAGGAGTCTTGCCAGGTAGAAGGTCGATCGGACAATCCCAAGAACGATGAGGAGGAAGACGTTCAGACTGAGCTTTATCAAACACATCGGCAAATGAAGCATACTGAGGAGGGAGTCCCGGGGAGGAAGATGAGATGGAAGATTGCTGTACTTTAAGAGGAATAACTTGAGAGAGACAACGATGGTGACATTCAGGCCCCCAAGACGTAACTTGAGGGGTGCGCCAGTCAATCTGGGGAGAGTGACATTGAAGCCATGGAAGGCCTAAGACAATCGGACTTGTCGTAACAGGAAGAATTAAAAACGAAATTTCTTCATGGTGTAGTACACCAATCTGAAGGGTTACTGGAGACGTACTCTGGGTGATGAGACCATTGATGAGACGTGATCCATCTATAGCCGTCACAGTAATGGGTGTTTTTAAAGTGATCACTGGTAGGGACCATTGATTCACTAGTGATTTAGAAATGAAATTTCCTGCTGCTCCGGAATCAATCAATGCCTGTGACTCAAAGGATTTAGTAGCAAAGGAAATCGTAACATCGAAAGCGCAGACTTTAGATTTCATAGACAATGGAGAGGACTCCAGGGACCCTAACTTCACCTCTCCAGAACTAGTTAGGGCCTGGCATTTCCCGATTTCTTAGGGCAAGAACTGAGCATATGTGTGGAATCAGCACAATAGATACAGAGTCTATTCTTTACTCTTCGTTTCCTCTCTTCTAAAGATAATTTGGAACGTCCTATCTCCATGGGAATCACAGAAGGTGAAACTGGACGAAATTGAGGGTTTAAACGAAGAGGTGCTTTAGCAGAAGTTGTTTTCTCAGATTCTCTTTCACGAAATCTCATGTCTACACGATGGCAAAGAGAGATCAAATCTTCTAGTGACGAAGGAAGCTCTTGGGTAGTCAGTGCATCTTTAATTTTATCGGAGAGCCCCTGCCAGAAGGCGGCAACTAATGCTTCAGTGTTCCACTGAAGTTCAGAGGCTAAGATCCTAAATTGAATGACATACTGTCCTACTGTATGGGAGCCTTGTCGCAAACGAAGAATGCTGGAAGCAGCGGAGATCACACGACCTGGTTCATCGAACACACTTCGGAACGTGGAAATGAATTTGGCACTATCTTGTAGAATTGGATCGTTTCTTTCCCACAGAGGGGAGGCCCAAGCCAGGGCTTGTCCAGAAAACAATGAGATAAGATAGGCCACTCTGGAACGATGGGTAGAAAAATTTTGAGGTTGGAGTTCAAAATGGACTGAACATTGGTTAAGGAAACCTCTACAAGTTTTGGGGTCCCCGTCATATTTTGACGGAGTAGGCAGGTGAAGCGTAGGAGCTGTAGACACCTGGGATGGCACTGGGGAAACGGAGGAAAGCACAGGAGCTTCAATACTAGCTGTAACAGTCTGTCCAGATGTTCCTTGGGAGGTTAACGATTGGTAACATTGAAGTAACAGCTGTTGGCGAGCATCCTGTTGCTCCACACGACTGACCAGATGCTGCAGCATCTCCTTAGCGGTAGGTTCCGTATCTGGGTCTGTCATGGCCTGATCTTACTGTCACGGGCACTAGGAGTCTTTACCCAGGGATCACCAGGTGATAGGCTTACCAGAGCAGTATAGGTGGTAATATGGTACTCTGGTAGCAGGGTGATCACGGAACAGGAAATAGCAGATGATGAGATGCTCAGGAAAGTCTATGACTAGCAGCACTGGCAATATGGAGGTAGTAATACACGAGGAACTGTATGGACAAAGGACACGTGAAGGTAGTCAGTGGTCTGCGGTAGCAAGTTGTACCACTGCTATAGTGAGGAGGAATGTCCAACAGAAACGAGGAGGTGATGAGAGTCAGCGGTCTGCGGATAGCAAGTTGTACCGCTGTCCGAGTGAAGGAATGGAATCCAAGTGGAGGTATCCGGGGAGTCAGTGGTCTGCGTTAGCAAGTTGTACCACTGCTATGTGAGAGGATACTGGAACAGGTGAAACTGTAAACAGGAGTCAGTGGTCTGCCACTAGCAAGTGGTACTACTGAATATATATGTGAGGAGGTGCACGGGGAGAGACTGCAACACAATATATACACGGGCACCTTGACTTTGATCCACAGTAATATGCACAATATAAATGTATAAATGACTGAACAACACTGCCAATATAGAAAGTCTCTTGAAGTAATCCGGCATGAGATAACACAGTCAATGATGGCAATAGACTCAGCGGATAGTACACTCCAGAGGAGAACCAACACAGTCCAGCAAGGTATGCAATACACAGCACAGTCAATGGGAAGTATGCATACCGTGGTTCAGGAGAAGGCAGTCAGACAGGAGTGCAGAGATACCTGAAGGGCAGGAGGCCAGCAGGATACCAGTCCCTGGATGGGTGAAGCAGGGGTCTAGCAGGTGCAGCGCACAGGTAGGTAGACCAGCAGGGAACACAGGAAGGCGTGGAGAGCGGATCAGCAGTAGATGGATGAGTAGCGCTGAGAAGTAACAGCAGCGGGTCTCTGCGGGAACACGGGGGTAACCAATAGCAACCAGCAGGTGCAGTAACGATGGGACACCGGAGCAGAGTTGAACTGGAACAGATGATCACGGAGAGTAGCGGGTAGCAATAGTGGCAGCAGACTCAAGGAAACACGGGAGAGTAGACAAGAACTGAAGACTGAAGCGCACAGAGGCAGCGGATAGGAATCAGCCAAACAGTCACGATGAAACACAGACGGGTTGCAGGTTGAAGACTGTAGTGCACGGAGGCAGCGGATAGGAATCAGCTAACAGTCACGATGATGAAACACAGACGAGTTGCAGGTTGAAGACTGTAGTGCACGGAGGCAGCGGATAGGAATCAGCTAGCAGTCACGATGATGAAACACAGACGAGTTGCAGGTTGAAGACTGTAGTGCACAGAGGCAGCGGATAGGAATCAGCTAACAGTCACAATCATGAACAGGTGAGTGGATGTGGATGAAAGACTGTAGTGCACGGAGGCAGCGGATAGGCGTCAGCTAACAGTCCCAATAATACATGGTAGAGTTGAAGTGGTTAGAAGACTGTAGTGCACGGAGGCAGCGGATAGGAATCAGCTCACAGTCACGATGATACAGTAGATGGTAGAAGTGGTATGGGAACCACAGTAGTAGAAGTGGTTTGGAAACCACAGAGGTAGAAGTGGTTTGGAAACCACAGGAATCAGCAGGGCTGAATAAACAAGGAAACACAGGAACACCTTCAGAGACTCATGGGGAATGAGACTCCAAGATCAGGCAACGTGGTGTTGACCACAGGTGCTTAATATAGGGAGGTTGCCTGATCTGCCAATTAAGTTAAAGGAACATACACTGAAGGTTTGGAAAGGGCTGCGCATGCGCAGTCCCTCAGGATAGAGGACGTCCACGGTTCCTAATAGTCCGGGAAGAAGCACTCACAGTCCGGTGAGTGACAATTGGACCCCTTCGTCTAAGCATTTTCACAAAATTTATGACCTTGATAGTGCTCCCCTAACACCAAATTAAACTCCATTGTGTGGGCTCCCCCTCCGCCTACAACCCTATGCACAAGTTTCCAACTATATTATAATTATGATTTGGTAACCTCAGTCCTGTTTTTATCGGACAAAGCTCAGATCACCCCTTGCTCACAGCCATTGATTGCAATGTAGAATGACCCTAATTGAGAACTAGTTAACTCAGTATCTTCTTTTCAAGACAGTTCCACTAACTGAGCAACCCTTAAATGCATCTTTCTCATCTATCGATAGCTCTAAAGCCGTCTCAATAAAGACCAATTGGTGTCTTTAAAATTTGCATTATTTGGGTTTGCATACGTGACTCCAGAGTTTCAATGTACATACCCCATTTGGCATGAAACCTCTCCACGCCTTTCTCCAAATCCGAACATGTGGCCCACCTATCAAAGTACAGAATTTCCAGCAGTTCTGATTTACCTTCTGTAACCGTTGGCGATACACATGTTATGTATCAGATTAGCTTCATGAACTTTACACTTTGGACATAGCCCCGTCTCTGTCTCAACCAGATATTTCCTCTGAGTCTGCGACATATATGCCCTATTTATTATCTTTATATGCACTTCTTGAAGTCTAGCTGAAACTAAAGCCTTCATAATTTGTGCTGTATGTGCCAACACCTCCTCTGGAGATCTCAAATCTGGAATGTGCTGCACCCAAGACTCCCAGATCTTAGACCAAACTGAACCAATATTTGTATCTATTAGATCTGAATATGAATATCTAATTCTAAACTTATGCATACGTGAGAAACCCAATTGGTAACAACTTTTAATACAAAGCACAATGTCTCCCTGGCTTCTGTATATAATGAAATAGCAAGGAGATAGCAAGGAGATACCAAAGAGATAAAGTCATGCAGTTCAACAGTTACCCAACACCTGTTGGTGCCAGTTGAGAGTGGTTCTCCAGACTTTTATGTTATATGGAAAGCATAGAGTATGCACAGCACCATTGTTAATGTAACTAATTGGGAAAGCCACTTGGCCAAACACATGGAGCAACATTTTTTTAGGCAAATAGCACAACTAGGCACCTAGTGACATGTGCACCAATCACATCAGCTGTATCTGGCTGATCCACATTCACATAAAAGATCAGCTTCTTGGGGATCAATCTAATTGATGGACTGTCCATCTTTTCTGCCTGCCCCAGGCATATAGATTATTATATGTAAGTAATGCTCTGTACTTTCATCCCATTTGTTTTTATAAATGTTAGCAATTTTTTGTTTGTATGTCAAATCTTTATCTAATTGTTTTTATTATCTGTAAGCATAGTACTTTTTGTATATTACATCTAAAATTTAATAGTTCTGTCCTTATTGCTCTAAACGAATCCATTGCCTGTTTAGAAGAGACAGATTGCTTGGCTGGATTAATTCTTTAGATACCAGAGTGAGAAGAGTTAACTATTTAGCTACCAGTGCACAGAAGGTGCGCAATTGGGTGATTAAGTCATAGGCTTGCTACGTGTCTGTGTGTGTCTATATTAGGGAATTTAGACTGTAAGCTCCAATGGGGCAGGGACTGATGTGAATGAGTTCTCTGTACAGTGCTGCAGAATTAGTGGCGCTATATAAATAAATGATGATGATGATGATAGGAGTGGGTGAGGCTAATGTAGTGCATTTAAAACAAGCCTGCTCCATCTGCAATTGATTTCAAATGAGACCTGTGGCTTCCAGGACAAGCTTTGAAAAAGCTTTTTGTCACATAAATAAACATAATTCCCTGTACTGTAAAATTGTGGGGAAAAAAAAATAATTCCCCAGCTTCCCCAACATAAACCTCCCAGCAACTTATTTTTTTGCTTTCTGAGGATCATGCACAATATGGGTATAAAACATGTGCTTTTGTGCAGCTATGTGAATACAGGCACCATTGTTGTCTACAGAGAAGTTGAAAGTGTTTGATTGCTGGTAATGTACACAATGAACCTGAATGGCACATTTTGTAAATTAACTTTAAAGTGTTAGTGAGCGGATGTTAAACTTCCTTGCTGTGCCGGTAACTTGTAGAACAGCAGTCAAAGGTCCCGTACGCAATACAATAAATGATAATATTATCTTAAGGATAAAACATGTCAAAAGAGGACACTCAGTCCTACCTTGCAAATTCCTGTGCTAATCTCACCAGTGCTCATGAATACACCAGATGTTAATTATTGAGAAATGTATTTGCATAATACTGTTAAATAGAGTCACATGGCCACCAGCCAGTATATAAATTAATGAAAACACAGCACTTTTTCGGCACTGAGCTTTGGATTAAAACAGGCAAAGGCCATGGTAAGTCTGATTTGATATGTTATTATTACCAAAATGATAAAATCACATTTTTCAGTGAGTAGGTTTTCTGGTACACTTCAAGTTTAAAAAGATAAAGGTTTCAATTGTTTAGTGTGACATTAAGAAGCTTGGAAAGGACAATACTAAACTACTGGGCAAATTGGAACGAACATGAGTAGTGGCAATTGCTAAATATTCTAATGAATTTATAATGGACTTGCCACAAATTCTTTGCCATGCTGTGCATTTCAGAGACCATGTTGTCAGGTTCACCTAATGCACAGATCAGCTGAGGCTATTGTCTTAGGGCCTGATTCATTAAGGAAACAAAAGCAAAAAGACGAGTAAGTTTTCTCCTGGACAAAACCATGTTACAATGCAAGTGGAGCAAATTAGTTTATTATTTTGCACATAAGATAAATACTGGCTGTTTTTTCATATAGCACATAAATACTTGATAGCTTTATTTGTACAATGAAACTTAAAGTTGATTTAAAACATGCCTTATCCAAACTATAAATTTGACATCACATTTTAAATTTGCCTCCCCCTCCAATGCAACATGGTTTTGCCAAGGTGCAAAGTTACTAATTTTTTTGCAGCCAAATGACCTTAATGAATCAGGCCCTTAGTCCCTAAGAAGGCCATGAATATCTCCCAATAATACCTGCATTATTTATATATTATTGCCACTATATTAGCAAAAGCAGTAGCATTGCAAGAACCTAGGTGGTGTTTAGATTAATATATTTACTAATATATTTTATTAAGGTTAGATATTTGGGGGAGAGGAGTCACGAGGAGGGACCTGTATATTTATACATTTTGTTGAGCCAACAGCAATATTTGGTAGGTTGTAAGGGGCTTGTGGTTTTATTTAGGGAGTTAACATTCGGCAATCTATTACATTATGTGGGTGATCAAGGAAATAGCATGGTAAAAGGTACATACACTTGCATAGTTATTGTAACATTGTCAAAGGTAGTCTTGTCCACCGGTGAATTCCTCTATAACATCGACATCTTGGCTTTCTCAGGAATATTTGCTGCGTTGTCTACTCGCTGTGGGCCTGGTATCTATGTGTTGTGCACAGTGCATGATAGAGCAAAATGGAAAAGTTGGTCATGATGTTCATACACATGCACTATATGTGGAACACCCTGATGGTGAGTTGTGCTTTTAATTATAGAATTGCCAATGTATTAACATTGTTTAATGATATCTATGTCCCCAAGCAAGATCATTACTTTTAACTGCAAGCGCAGCATTGGAAGATAAAATGCACTGAGTGAGCACTGTGTAGCTGAATCAGGGCTTCACTGCACAAGCTCAGAAGTAGGGGGCTGCGGAAGGATGGACTGCATCGTTGAGCACCTCATCCAAATTTTGCAAGGGGGACCAACAATGTAGTGTTCCGCCTCTGAATATTGTGCTGGGGATTTTAAATGTGATTAGGCAGGGGGTCCTAGGCGAATTATACAGGTAAGGGGTTTTGGAAATGACTTTGTGGAATCATGCTGCATTCCGGTAGTAGATAGAACACCCCTTCCTTCCTCAGTCACTCCTCTTCAGACGTAAGGAGTCATAAGGGGCAAAAAGTCGTAGGTCTGAGTAGTCGCAGTTGTGTTCATCCACTTTCTGAGCCTGCACATATGTAGTGTGGAAAAATGCAAAGTCTCACACTGAATTAGGCCCACCGTGTTTTATAAAGAGATTTGATTTATTAAAGAATGTCCAGTACAAGTGCGGTATAAATATCTTTATTCACCTCATTGATTACATATTCTACTTTTATATATGTCATTGATGATTATTATATATTTATCTTTATTTTATAAGTGGTATGTGTTGCTGTTTTTAATTGTTGATTATTACAATGATTTTAAATCAAATCCTTTGTATAAGGTTTTTCTGCTATATTGATCATCAATATATATTTAGGTGTTTTTAGCTCTTTGTGTTTTTAAAAGTTTTTAAACGGGAATGGCAAACTCCCTTTTTTTTTAACAACTGCTAAAAATATATCTATTTTTACTGTTTAAAATATTTCTCATATGTATTATTAATAATAATGTTGTCATTTTGTGAATTTAGCACCTGAATTTTTATTATTTCTTTCTGACTGAAATCTGCTGTAAACATATTATATGTAATGCTACAACTTCATTTTGACATTATCAAATTTGTTCAGCAGTTGAAAATCTGTACAGAAGTTGAGGACAGACTAATAGCCAATTGAAAGTAACTGCTAATCTGATTTAAACCAACTAATATTTAGAAATGTAGCCATGCCACAAATTAATTAGCAAAAGCCCTTGGACCTCTAACAGCATGAGGAATTTAATTAGAATAGTCATGTGCAAGACATGACAGGGAAAATCTAAATTAATATTAGCAAAATAGTTGCTAGTATTAATCAAACATTCTGAGCTCAACCCGCGTTTAATATTATACACTTGCATTTAGGCTTTGCGTACTCCCAAATCCATCAAAACACGGATCTCAAGATATATGTACTTTTGAAATCGGGGGCAGGTCTGCTGCGCTGTACTACACAAGACGCTGGAGGATATCAGGGGCAAACGCAGGACACACCATGTCACCAGTGGGCGTGACCAGCATGCATGGGGGCGTGGCTATAATAGTAGACAGTGCTTGGCTGCTCTCCAACTCTTCCTATCCCTATCATATACATGGGCAATGCTGCATGTACTACTATTAGGTGCGTGCAGCTCTCCCTTTACAAGCAGAGCTGTGTGAAGTGGGGGCAGGGTCCAGCCACCTCAATTATACAGTGCCCCAGGCTTGGAGAGGGGTTTCCAGGCACTAGGAACCCCCCCCCCCCACCACCCTCTGTTTGCCTATGGATATATCCAATACCAATGTGGATCATAAATTCGCAAAAGTATTCACAGGAAAAAAAATACTGAATTAAAGTCATCTGTTATTAACATAGGCATTAATGATTAAACATTTTTTTAAAGAAAAAATGGCCCCATGAAATAAATTTATTAGAATGTTGTTAATGTCTACTGGACATACAATACATTTTTACAATTGCTCATGATTGCAAACACATGTTATAGCATGCATACGAGACTGTCAACACTACTGATCAGGACTTAGACCAACCCTTTAACTGGACAAGAGATGCGGCAGAAAAACAAGTAACTTTGAGATGGCCAGAGCTGGATTCAGACGTGGCTGCGTGCGTTTGAGTTTGGCACGCCCCTAATGTAAATTCACTATGGCAAAATGCCCCCTCCCCACCCAGCTCATTCCCTGATATCCTAGGCTGTAGTAAGTGTTGTTTGCATTCAAAGACACAGGGGACAAGGCTGCGTGCACAGCCATATCTCCCAGTTCTGGGCACGTGCAGAGTGATTTTGCATACAATATGCTCAAAATCGTCAGATACGTGCCTTGATGAATCAGGTTCTTTGCTTCCATCATGTAATATTCATAAGCGTTTTGCAAGGACCACAGTAGAAGATCTGTCTGGAATTCCAATCCTCTTTCTAAGCCAAGACAGAAGCACTAGATTACAAGCTTACACGAATATCTAAAAAATTAATTTGCTCTTAATGGGCCTGAGTCATTAAGGAAAGTAAGGCAAAAAAAGGAGTAAATGTTCTCTGAGACAAACCGTGCTGCAATGCAAGAGTGCACATCAGTTTATTATTTTACACAAACGTTGAATGCTGGCTGTTTTTTCATGTAGCACACAAATACTTGATAGCTTTATTTTTACACTGCAATTTAAAGTTTATCTAGGACATGCCCTACCCCAACTATAAATCTGTGCCCACATTTTAAATTTACCTCCCCCTCCAATGCAGCATGGTTTTGCCCTAGTGCAAAGTTACTCCTTTTTTATGTTTTGCTCTCCTGAATGACTCAGGCCCAATGTCTTTAAGTCAAATGCCAATTTAAAGAGTAAGAGGAGTTGTTTTGTAACAGATGAAATTGTCTGGACGATTCAGGAGCTGATTTATTGGAGTATTTAATGTGAAGTTCTCTAGTTAATCTATAAGCATAAATGCTGTCTGCCAGCTCCCAAGAATTTTATTCTGATCCATATCCTGTCCATTTAACCACATATTGTATTCTATTTTTATTGGTTTTTCTTCTCCCTCAACAATTACAAGTGGGGTCGGTATCAAAATTCAACCTGAGAAGGGTTCTCATGAACTGGTCTAACTCCTTCAATACTAAGGATGAGTGCGACTTGTCCTACACATATACCTCTAAAGTGTGCAGTCCCACCCCATACTTGCCCCATACTTCCTTCTTTCATATTATGCTGCCCACCATAGTAATTGTTTGGTTATAACATGTGATCTCCACACAATAATATTTTACACTACAAAAAAACAATAAGTAGTCCAGGGACGAGGGAGGGGTATTATAATGCCCAGATCACCCTAGAAACTATGAGGACCCCTTATTTTAAAGAGTGCTCGCTTAGTAGTTATTATCTGGAGATCACCAGACAAAGCACCCTACACTACAGAGAGTGTTAAGATTTTATTAAGATATTATTATTATTATTATTATTATTATTAATAATAATAATAATAATAATAATAATAATAATAATAATAATAATAATAATAACCTTTATTTATAGGGAACCCCATGTGGTCCACAGTCTTGTACAGAGGACAATCAACAAGACAATACATGGTATAACAGTACAACACAGTAACCAAATAACACTACATCTCTTAACACAGCTACTGATAACCTGGTTGGGAAATGGGGTGATCTCCCCATCCTGGCTTCAATAAACTCAGGGGTACCCTCATTTTATGGGGTAGGTTGTCTATATTAAAAATGGGCTGTCCCGGCAATAGGGTTTCTGGGATCCATTTCGGGACCCATGGCACTAGCTATGGCAGGGATGAAGTGGAAACTAGAAGGTCTTGCTCATAGAGGGAGGATGTGCTCTATTCCTGTATACCAGATGTCAGGAGGAGGAATGCTGGACTAGACTACGCACTGGAATAAGTGAATGGAATCTGGACACAGGAACAGAGGGACTGAACCCAGGGCCAGCGACTCAGTACACCCAAGGATCCAGAAACTCAAAAGATTATAGTACCAAAACTGGGACTGGGAAGGTACAGAATTTAAGGCAGTTGACTACCTGAACTGGATAAGCCTGGAACTGGCCCCAGGCAACTCAGAACTCAGAAACTGAGTCAAGCCTGGAACTGGAAGCTGGTACCCAGAGGAACAGAGATGGCTCCAGAAGTTGGAAGACTCAGAGCAGTAACCTACTACCCCAAATAGCAAGAAGGTGAGTCAGACAAATAGGCTGAGGAGAGCTGGATCCACACTAGAGGTGAAAGCTGGAATCTGTACAGCAGCAGATAGAATGAAGCTAAATCCACACAAAAGGTTAATGGCTAAAGTCTGTAAATCAGCAGGCAGAATGAAGCTGGATCCAAATGAAGGGTTAATGAGTGACGTCTGTACAGCAGCAAGCAGAATGAAGCAGCAAACAAACAGCAATAGTGGTAAGATGGGGCTAGGAAATTGTTGTACTGGCAATTTGTTGAGGGTACAAGATGCATTTTTATAGTGATCAGATGGAGCTAATTGGTGGATGAAGTAAGATGCTCAGAATAGCAGAATATAGAAAAATGTCTCACCCAAAATGGCAGCCTCCAGTTCAGCAGACAGAAGTCACACTTTGTCTTAGGATTTGGAATGTTGCACTCTGACAGGATGTCATTGCACGATGATATGATACCACCGAATGGCGTAAACAGGGCTAAGGCCCCGAATCATGACATGGGTTACCCATGTTATTCCTACACATTTTATGCATTTCATTCAAGTGCAGATTTTACTTTTTCTGTTTTGGAAAGGTGGATTGATGCCAAATCAAGAACCACAAAGTATCTATTGGTGGTGTTTAGAAAAAAAATAGACACTTTGGTCATTTTGGGTACATTTTCTTTGACATGTCGGACAGTATACACAAACTATAAATTTGAAAAAGCGCAGTCTTCTGAAAAAAAAAAAAGGTATAATTGGTTTGGGTACTGCATAAGCAAATTAATGATATTGTTGTGTAAATATGACCAGCCCAAAAGGTGCCAAAATAGGTTCAGTGTGAAAAGACTCAGTGGTGAAGGGATTAAGAAGATAAATGTGAAAATCGGATGTATTTTTTTAGGGACTGGAAACTATAAGTGAAAAGCTACTTGGTTAATTTGACATTATATCTTAAATGGTCCAATAAAGTTTTGACCCAGTTTTAGAGAAGGTATATGAACAAGATTGTAAGCCTCACGTAGGTCAAGCTTGGTAAAAAAAATCTTTGCCTTGTATAACCTCTCAAGCAATTCATATATTAAAGGGAGTGGGTAATGTTTTTAGCTGTGATCTTATTTAACTCCATATATTGAATACAGATGCGTAAAGTAGAGTCCTTATCAACAAGGAATAAAGCTGCACCATCCAGAGAAGTGGAGTGACGAATAAATGCATTCTCGTGAGACCTTGAACTCTGGTTCAGACGGAGAATAAATCACAAGCATCGTAAAATCCTCTGTATTGTGATTGGAAGTACATTCAGAGACTAAAGTCCTTGGAGGACAGTTCAGCTTACAGTGCTAAGAGGGAAATGATAAAGTGTATCCCAGTTAAATGAACGGGATTCCCAAAATAATGGGAAATTTGGGTAAAACAAAATCAAATAAAAGTTTATAATTTCCTTATGTTCTGGCTCTATAATCTTTTGGTGTTGAAAGGTTTCATGAGTTACTGACTCAGAAACCAAATGAGATCCATTTACAGACTCCACATTTACAGGAGCTTGTATGGACCTTGATTCAATGATATTCTGTGTAAAGGTCATGTCCATAAAATTGCCCACAGCACCGGAGTCGAACATGGCCAAATTGGTAATTAGAAGAGACAGTAAGAATGTGTAATTGGGAGAACAAAATTGGATTGCTGAGGCATTGGGCTTTCTTCTCCTTGCCTGTACAGATTTTATGATACTTTTCCAGATTGCGTTCTACGAAAGGTAAATCAACCATATTGCACAGGGTAAATCAAATTATATGATGCAAAAAGCCAAATAGAACCTGGTCTTCTCTTTTAGCAGACCGCCTTTCCTTTAGACACAGAAATGTCCCCAGATGTTGCGCATGCGGTAGTAGAGGCATATTCTGAGAAAGGTAACAGTACAGGAGAATTGTAAAGCCATGAATTCATAACTTTAAAGGTGAAACATACTCAGAGGGCATTTTGAGTGTCTGCCTGCACTGTAATTATCCACTCTGCTGTTCATAAGTATACAAAGAAATCTAGCAGCCAATGGTAAGGGAAGAATCTTAAAATGGACCACATTTATGCCCGTCGATACTGACAGCGAGATACAGGTAAATCACAAGGTACCAATTAATACAATCTTCATGCGTTCAGAAAGGCCTAGCCAGAATGTATTTTTCAATTTAGACTCGGGAACCAGAGCACAAAATTAAACTGCATACTGACCATGTCTGAGAAGTAACAGGCTGTCCAAAGTGGAAGAGACCTGACAATGTTCTTTAAAAACTTTATAAAATGCAAATAAGCATTGTAAGTAAGTTAATTTTTTCCCATGGAGGTGTAGCCCATGCGACGACCTGGACAGAAAGCAAGTGTCATAAGTATGCTTCAAACTCAGCTTCAACTCAAACTTTTGCTGCAGGGAGTCCGCAGGTCGCGACCCTTAGGGTAGCCCCCTGATGTGATAGAGGGTAGTTGGATGGATGCAGCTGGATACACAGGCAGGTACAAAGGTTGTGGTTAATATACCAAGCCAGGTCGGATACACTCTGAAGTACACGGTGCCGAGGAGAATCCAGAAAGCGAGGTCAGTAAACAAGCCATGTCGGATACACACTGAGGTAGAATGCAAAGGTAAAAAGTATTGAGTGGGCTGTGTGATCAGTCACACAGCAATGTTGATCAGAGGGTTGTTGTCTAGTGTTAGCTGTGTAGAGAGTGGCAATAGGATAACCTAGGGAGATTAAGATGCTGGTTGAGGAATATCATAAGCTTGTCTGAAGAGGTGGGTTTTCAGAGAACACTTGAAGGTTGGAAGACTGCACTAGAAACCCAACCAGGTTCATCAAAAATCTTTTTAAAAGTTTCCAGGAAGGTGGTACTATTGCGCAACAAGAGGTTGTTGCTTTCCCATAACGGAGAGGCCGATGCTAAAGCTTGTCCAGACAGAAGGGAGATAATGTATGCAATTTTAGTTTTCTCAGTAGGAAAATTTAACGGATGTAATTCTAACTGTATGTTGCACTAGTTTAGAAATCCTTGACAGGCCTTGGGATCACCATCAAATTTAGGAGGATTAGGAATCTGGAGAGGGGACACCGTGGCTTGGGTCACTGTAGGAGTTTTTGCCAGAGGCGAAGGGTCTGGCGGATTAGCTTGTGAAGCCAAGGTGTTCTGCAGCATATTGAGGCAAGTAGATAGACCCTGAATGTATTGTAGAAGTTGGACTTGATTGATCTCTTGCTCCTCTACCCGACGAATAAGATGCTCCAGAAGATCTCGCGGAGAAGGTTTGCCAGATCCGTCCATCGTTTGGGTCAGAGCAAACTGTTATGGTCACTGAGAGCAACTATTAATCAGGATTGGCACAGGCCTTCCTGAAGCGCGGAGTCGGACCCGCTGGTCTTTAACAACAACCGCCACAAGGACTCCTGATGAATTTTGCTGCCAGGAGTCCGCAGGTCGCGCCCCTCAGAGTAGCCCCCTGATGTGATAGAGGATAGATTGACAGATGCAGCTGGATACACTGGTTGGTTTAGAGGTCGTGGTCAATAAACCAAGTTCATTCAGATACACTCTGAGGTACTCAATGCTGAGGACAATCCAGAAAGCAAGGTCAGTGAACAAGCCTGGTCGGATACACTCTGAGATACGCGATGCCAAGGACGATCAGGGAAGTGAAGTCAGTGAACAAGCTGTGTCGGATACACAATGAGGTATGCAGTGCCAGGGACATTTCAGAAAGCAAGGTCAGTGAACAACCCGGGTCGGATGCATACTGAGGTATGCGGTGCCAAGGACAATCCAGAAAGCGAGGTCAGTGAACAAGCCGGGTCGGATAAACACTGAAGAAAGCAGCACAAGGGTTAATCCAGGACACGTAATCAGACAGTCAGGAGAAATTCACTAGGAGCCGAGAACCAGAATGCATAGCGGGAGCCAAAAGTCGGGGTTAGCAACCTGTTGCTCTGACACAGTGTGTCAGAGTGGATCTTATATAGTGCAGGGAGTTTCAAACTCCCCACCCACAGTCACATGATCGCAGCACCAAGCAGGAAGTAAACAAGTGAATGCTGATCAGGAGCGGGGATCAGGTAAATTCCTCACATGCTGCAAAGATATATTTGGCACAAGTGATAGCAAGAACATTTTGAAGGCCCTTTTGCACATTTAGAAGAAATGTTTCTTGGTTAAACCACAAACTGGTTGAGAAAGCCCATACAATGGAGAAATACGTAGGTTTTGATCAGGTTTAGTACAAATAAGCATAGTAGATGCAGTATAAGAAGTAGAAACTGGAATGCCAGAAGAAGTGGCCAATGAAGAGTGAAGTATGTTCATGAGAGTGAAAAGACCTTATTATAACTGATTTTGTTTTGTTTACTCTATATCTCTAAGTTCTCTAGATCCTGTTGAAGCTGGTACCAGAATGTCAGCAGGGTCTATGTTCTGAGCAAACCGATTTTACCCATATTCATTAGCTGGCTAACCTAAAGAGCAGAATCTAATGGGCACACTGGTTCTCACCAGGTACCCACACAAGGCTGTGATAGATAAGGCAGGATACAGGTTAGAACCCCAGGCTAAGCTTACCAAGGAGCAGCTAACAGTAACTGACAAGGGCTAAAACATAGGTATAGTGAGAAACATGAAGGAAATGTCAATCAAAGACCAAGGCATAGGGCCTGAGGCAAAGGTTCAGAGCCAATATATAAAAGTCATGGTCAAGTTCACTCTCAAACAATCATAGTCAAAAAATCAAACTGAGTCTGAAAGTGAGAATCAGAGACACAGGAATAAAATGCTCAAGTAATAGGACCCAGTCTGAGCAAGATTTTATAGTGAGACTGAATATGTCACAGAGCCCAAGGGTGTTCTCACACATCATGAGCATGAGAAGAGCCCAAATATGTGCCCAAAACTAATAGGGTGTGTATCTATAGAATGCTGTCACTAATGGAAAGCGTGACGTGCAGATCCGTATAGGGGACTACGTGGCTGGAGAGATAACGAAGGTTTACTGATCACATTATTGGGTCTTGGAACACAGGAACAAACTTTTTGAGGACCATCAACTCCTTCAATTGAATTTATCCTTTCATTATTGAGGATGTAAATTGTGACATTGTTCTCAGGTTAATAATTAAGATATTGAATTTTGTTGTTATGATGTCTAATATTGTATTTGCAGTTTATATGTTTTTTTGCAATAAACTGATGTTAATAAAGTGTGTTGATTGATAGAGTCATTTCTCTATTACCTTCTCTGACATAATTGTTTTTTTATTTGATTTTTTCTTGTTTTATTTTATTTTGATTTTACAGTATGTTACCATCGCTCAGAGCTGTATTTCTTTGTTATTAATAGTTGTCTTGAAAATACTGGGTCCATCTGTGCAAAAGTTGGTGTGATGTCACATTTGCACAGTGAATATGCACTTCCAAAATAACCATATCTGTCTAGTTGTGTGGTGAAACTGCTGGACAGCCTGAAATTTTTCCAACAAAGAGAAGTGAGCTTAAAAAAACAGACAACTTCTCATTCAGACGGTAGTGATGACCACAGGTAGGAAAGGGGGTGGCAGGGACAAAGTGTTCTTTGGTTGTGTAAGAGAGGTGGCATTCTGCCAACCTTCTATTGCTAACACATCTATCAATCTGGATCAGTCCATTTGTGGACCAGTCCATTCGTGGTTTCGTGCTACTGACAAGGGGGGGGAGGGGTGAGACAACTAAGCCATCCTAGTTAGCATGCAGTGCCCTGTTGTACTTGATACCCAACCAGAGCCCATAGAATAGTATTTTATTTTAAAAAAATGACACTGGGCACAGTTAACCTTCTACACTATCCAGGGACTCTTGCTACCCCTACCAGCATCCTGTCTGAAAGTGTTTACTGCGGTCTGTGCAATAGTCACAGAGAAGTGTATCCAGCTGTCTTCCCACTGGAATGGCTCTTATTTTTAAATATATCAATTGGTTCCCCCAAAATTTGTGCACCCTCACAGCATGGAGAACGACAAATTTAGAGCCACGTACATATTAACATTGCTGTACCACAAGATAAAATGGCATGACCATTTAGGGTGTTAGATGCAATTTCAGGTCCTCCCCTATTTATGTTATATATTTTAATAAATGGTGTTGCCTATATTTGCATTATCTGTAAAGTAGATATTAGTTCCTGGATAAATACTGGTCTGCTGAGCAGCTGTATATCCCATCTACATGATGACTATAGCTTTTGCATACGAGCAGGTAACCACACCTTTATTTTTTAAATTGTGTACAATGCATACAGCTTGAAGCTTGACAAATTAGGTGTTTCCGCTTGCTTCCCTTTCATACATTATATGAAAAGCAAACTACTCGTCCACAGCACAATAAATATACACTCCCAATAGAACATTCTAAACTTCTTACCCATAAACTACCCACCCAAAAGGAACTGTCCACCCTCTAAACCTTAAGATGAAAAAATAGGAAGGGAGCAGGGAAATCTGAATCCACACAAACCTCTTTTCCATGCAGTGTTTTGCCCTCTCCATATTAAAAAGCACAGCTTGAAGGTATAGAAGCTGAGCATCCATGGGGAAGAGTGAGAGGTACTGCTGCTGGCAGAATCTGCACTAGGGGCTAATAATACAGCTGCCTAAGCTACTCTGCCCCACATTTGTGTGCAATGCCAGCATTTCAGTAGAGCATTTGCGTGAAGCATCTAATAATATTTTTTCCTGCCTTTCCATGAATTCCATGGACCTAACTGTGTTAAGGTGTAATAACCACATTATTGTATGGAACAAAGGAGGTTGTATTTTTTTTCATAGTCCTTTATAAAAGTACATGCTGTACAGAGATGTTCCAAAGCCTCACATTTCCTAAGACACTCCAAGCTTCAGCTTTTGATAAAGTTCAAACAACCTTAATCCTGGAGTATATGCATCCCCCACACACACAGTGAGAGCAGCCATTTTATGGGCTGTACAAATAGTTATGAGACTGTAGCCTATCAATTAATTAGGAATTAGTTACATTAATGATGTAAGAGGTCCAAACTGCCTCTTGCCTCGGTGATGTCATTAGTTTCAAGGGGAATGATAGGTTGCATATTGGTTCAGCCCATAAAATGGCTACTCTGTGTATAGGCAATAGGTAAACTTTAATGTGCCCCAGCGCAAAGGTCACCTCCACTGCCACAGAAATATTTATGAGGAATATTAAAAATGGATTATTGAAACATCATATATGCTACTTTTATTTCAGGCTGCTGGAAGGAAGGACAATTTTATAAAGTGGGAGAGCAATGGAAGTCAGATTGTTGTCTTTGCACTTGTAATGGAGACCACATAGAATGCTGTGCCAAGTATGTTTCCTCATTCATCTCTTAATGTTGTTCTGAGCAGTAAGGGCATGATTGTAGAAGTAATTTGACATATATTTTTGTATTAAGTAACTATTGCTGTTTTAAATTACTCCTACTTTAATTCATAGTTGCCGACTTTGTGACTCTGTCCTTCATGAGGACAGGTAACGTGACAGGGTAGGAGGGGCGAAGTGACGTCTTTGCATCACCATAGCCACGCCCCACTATAAAATGCCTAAATTCACCGCATAGAATAGCAGTGGGGGCCTTAATGGCACGATTAAGCCCCACCCTCGATATTCAATGTCGTGAATTTCGTCATTTTTTTGGATCCGGGAGTGGTGCCTACTCTTTTGGGAGTCTGGGAGGACTCCCCGAAATTCGGGAGCCTTCCAGAAATTTCAGGAAAGTGCAGACATAGGCGATTAATGACCACTAAAGAAAAGGCACACAACCTAATTGGGGGAGCACACTGGGGGCCTCATTCATTAAGGAGCGTAACTGGTCTTATTTTGCATATAATGCGCATAAACCAGACCAAACGACACATAATGCAGCAGCGTTCAATTCACATTCGAGTGCAAAGGATACTTATGACAGCTTACAATTTCAGGGAGGGAACGGGAAGGGAAAAGAGTGTATGTCATAGTCAATGTACACTAAGGGCATGCCAAGCTTATGTGTACACAGCAGCATCCGATTCAAGTGATGGGCATCTCTCAGGTACTTGTTTTTCAGCCGTATCACTTGCTTCAGCTACAGGTCTAGTCTAAGTGCCGGTTACTAGTGATGTCGGCTGAGTATGTATGCTAGAATATGTGTTTGCAGGAGCAACTATAAAATTGTATTATGTGTACAGTAGACATTAATTACATCCTAATAAATGTTTTTCGTGAAAAAAGAAAGACCAAAAAAACCCTACGTGCATAGGCCCAGTCCCTTCCCTTACCGGAAATCTTAGGCTGTAGTAAGGGTCCTTTGAACACGAAGATGAATTGGATGCTGCTGCGTTCTCTGGCATATGCTCCGAATGCAGGATATAGCAGCATTTCCGCTCCTCATCCAGGGCAGCAGAAGAGATTGATTACTAGTATAGGTTTTCTGATTTTTATGAATTATCTATTTCATTTCCTTTTACAAATAATCAGTATGCAACTTATGTGAAAACTGAACCAACATTTGTTTTCTCTTATCTGCAACCC
Organism: Mixophyes fleayi; assembly: GCF_038048845.1. NCBI lineage: Eukaryota > Metazoa > Chordata > Amphibia > Anura > Limnodynastidae > Mixophyes > Mixophyes fleayi. The sequence goes on from NC_134407.1 coordinate 53,889,406, forward strand.
CCTCCCATCTCCTCCAATCCTCTGATCCAGCATTTTCTGTGTTGCCTCTAAAGTCTGAGTAGGAGATCCCCTTTCCTGCGTGGAGTGTTTTTTTTTTTTTTTAAACTGCTTGTCAATATCCCTCTCTACGGGGCTTCCCAGACATCCAAAGTAAAAAAAAGTAAATTAGTTACCTTTAATTTCCTTTCCTCAACAAACTCCACTGCAGCCATTACAAATAGGTTAAATCCTTTCTCAGCTGACAGAGACAAGAAAAGGAAACACCTCACCAGGTAACCTAGCTCCTCTTTCCTTTATGTGTCTTTGAGTAACTTTCCAAGCTGTTCCTAAAACATATTACAAACAGCATGGGTGGGATATATTAGGGCTCCCACGGAGTCCTTAGAGGAAAGGAAATGAATGGTAACTAATTTGCTTTTTTCCACCTTGCACTCCCTGTCAGCCATTACAAGTGGTATGTACCCAAGCAATGCCAGAGGGTGGGAATTGATGTATTGCAAATAAAAGATCTTTATTGATCTACTGTCTAAAGAATCTTTCCTCCAAATTGACCATACTGAGAGGAAATCACATCCAGGAGATAAGGTCTAGAAAAAGTATGCAGTAATAACCATCCTGCTGCTCTAAAAATGTCAATTGTTGAGACATAAAGATGTTGCGATAGCTGTGGTTGAATGAGCCCTGAGGATTCTCAGCTCCAGACGCTCTTTCCCTTCTCAGTAAGCATGTGGAACACATCTTTGTACGATGTCCATTTTCCAGGATGTATCTGACAGTGGCTCAGGAAATCTGCTATCACATTGTTTTTCTATGCACCATGGAGAGCTGAGAGGGACTTAAGGTTGTTTACTGATCATGTCATCATTGCTTCCAGTTCTGTCATCCTAACTCTGCTTCTGATACCTCCTTGTCTGTTTGTAAAGGCCACCGCTGTCCGGTTGTCTGAAAATATTTTCAGATGCTTGTGCTACAGAAGGTGTTGGAAGTGTAACATTGCATTCCACACAGTTCCCAATTCTGGAGATTCTTTTCGTCTGGTTGCCATAAACCTTGAACCATTTGTGAGTGACTGTGTGTGCCCCAGCCCGTAGAGCAGGAATCTGTAGTCAATATCTCCCAATATTGGTCTGTGAGGCCATTTGAGTGATTTTCTTACCTCTTTTGGTGACTTTGACCATTGGTTCTAAATCTTGTTGACTGTGACTCCACTTTCTCAATAATTCTAGTTGGAGATCTCGCATTTGTCATCTTGCACATCTTATAATTTCTATCATGGAATAAAACATTCATAGAAGCTTCAGACAATCCCTTATAAATGTTTGTCTTTTGACTTGTACTCTGTATGTCAGATGCTATATCTTGAGGAACCATTCTCTGGATACAGTCATTTTCTTTGAAACTGAAGCTGCTGTGTGGGTACCAGATAGCTCTTAATCATATTTATGATTATATTTATGATCCAACCATGATCTTGCAAAAAGGTGATTACTTATATTGTATTTTCCTATTACCAAGTTGTTGTCTAAGCATGGCCAAATTGCAATCCCTTGTTTTCTTGGAACAAATGATGTTGTTCTGCTATAGGTATATATGGGTAAGCATCCTGCAGCTTTATGGAAGTTAAGTAATCCCCTTTCTCTATAACTCTGAGGATTGAACTCACTGACTCCATATGAAAGTGCCTAGTTGTACATGTGGGTTGAGTCTTCTTAGATCCAGCATTGTCCTGAAACCTTCTGAGTAAAATCCCTTGCCTTGTTGGTTGGTGGACAGGAGAAACTACTCTCTTTTTCAGTAGAGTTTGTAGACTGTTGCACAGAGCTTCCAAATGCAGAGGAGAGGATGTTGGGTATTTGGATTCCACAAAGATAATCCCCCTGGAATTTGTAACCCCTATCTGTATTCTCTTGTCAGAACATCCACTGATCTTGACTCCATGTTTACAAGTACCTTGAAATGCTACCCCTATGGTAACTTCTGTGCTGTTTACAAGTCATCGTGTATTTTTAGATCTAAGATTCAAATCTTTGCCTCTAAAGGAGTGAAAACTTTGTCTGAATACATTTACCTCCAAACTGTATTGTATATTGTTTGCCAGCATGATATTTCCTTGTTTCCTTAAAGCATTGACAGGAAGAGGGAGAGGGAGCCGATCTTCTAATGTCTTGCGGAAGAAATTCAGATTTGTTACCTGCTATTTTCTGAATCATTAGATGAAGTTTGTCTCCAAACAGTAATGAACCTTCATAGGGTAGTAAGTCTATTCTTACACTATGAATCTGTTGCCCAAGACCTTAACCAAGGGGCTTATCTGCATACTACTGTATTTTCCACACTTCTAGCTGAAAGTGTGAAGATATCCAAAGAAGCATCACTTACACAATCAATCCCATTTCTCTCGCCATATTCCTGAGTAGATACTCTCTGCTAATCTTCTCCTTAGTATTTTTGCATAAAGTATCCATCCAGACTCAATACTCTAGAAACTGAGGCCACTGAAACTCCTGCTTTAATTGTTGTTCCTGTATAAATATGTAATTTCTCTCAATTTTGCTATTAATATGATCCCTTAGGTCCACCATCCACTAAAGGTATGATAGTCTTTGCTTATAAACTAGCCACATCTGCATCTATTTTAGGAATTACATCCAACTTAGAGACTTCCTAATGTTGTAAAGGATACATATGATTCAACCTCTCAGGATCAGACTGCTGCCTGTCCATCTGTTCCCATTCTTTACAGATGAGATCCCTAATTACTTTATGCACCGGGAAGACCCTTTTATTCTCTTCAAAGACAGCAACCTATAGGAACTCTGTGAGTGTTACATCTTCTATACCCATATCCTTATTAATATATTTAAATATGACTTCTACTGTTTCCAATGGCATTGACTCTTCTTTGATTTCCTCTTCATCACTTTCAGATGATCCATTATATTCATGTAACGACCCCTTTATGTCAAAATTACAGAGTCCCGGCATATCATCAGGTTCTAAATATTTTTGAGACATGGTTCTTTTCAAGCATTGAACTCTCCCTTAGTTGCAAAGGCTTTCATCATTCAAATTATAAGACTTTTTATATTGCTCAGGAGGCTGTACTTCATCTTCACTGCTCTGCAATATACAATTATTGCACACACTGGCTTCATAATCAACTGCTAGTCCCTTATAATAACATACACCACATACTCTATTGTGGATTTTCTTCCCTCTTCCTGGCTCTGAAAGGATACTGGAGAGGAAAATAATTAATAACTAACTGCTCTATTACAGCAAATCCACCTTACTAGGGGATTACTTTGAGCTGGTTCTTTTCGGTTTTGTTGGGGTGGGTTCTGGGTCCATAATGTATAACACTTGTGCAGAAAGGGATTGCTTTACTTTTGGAAGTAGTTGGCTATGCAGCTCTACGCTGTTATTCATATGCCGGATAACCGAGATGTGTGTGCGGCTGACTGGCACCTATTAATGTTGCATCCGCTCTTCTCTGTCTATCATCATGCCCCGGCATTTGCTGCATCAGAGCAAGAGTGCTGCGGCCCCATCTTGGCTAGCATTCTGATATTGCCTCAATACTGAGATCATCTGGGATTGGTCCCAAGAAAAACAAGGTAAGTCACTTAACAAAATAACAGACATCTCTACAATAACATCCGCCTTGTTCAGCTGGAGAGACAGGGAAAAACACATGAAGGAAGGAGGAGCTAGGTTGTATACCTGGTGAGGTGTTTCTATTTTCTGTCTCTGTCAGCTGAGCCATTTGAAATGGCTGCCAGGGATACCAAGGGGGACATTTTCTTTATTTATCTCACATAATTCCACCCAGAACTAAACTTGGTATTGGGGAGAGTTATCTTTTAAGATTCCATCAAACTTTTTGAAATGTTGTGATGTGTAAATCTGTACTCAGTGAGGGGAATTCAACTGCTAGCAATCATCTGCTCTCATTATCAGGTACTGTGGTACCCGAATATCACAGATTTCCCCGCGCACCTCTGTGGGGTGTGAGGTAAAATCTGTGATGTTACATCGGAACAGTCACAAAGGTACTCCGCAGCACATACAAAGCAATTCAATTCCTCCTAGTATGTTTAAAATATTAATAACATTTTTTTATGTCTTTCTTTCAGCTTTAAAACGCCAAAGTTAGATGATCCTGCAAACTGTGAATGTCATCTCAACAAGAAAACCTGTGAAGTTGAAGTTAAACCGAAGGATAATAAGGCAATTGTCTGTGAAGTAGACGGTTGGATTATTTAAAGCGGCTGTTCTACGGTGCCCATAATAATGAGTGATTATTAAATCAAGAATGGTAGTCAAACAGCTCCAGTCAGATTCTGTAAAATGATTTTAAAGCACCTTTGTCAGGATGGGTTAGATTACAATTAGTGTTTGACTTTAATAAATCGCGTTATATTCAAAATATAGTACACACTAGCCCTGCAGAATTTTTTTTATCATACAATTGTTCAAAATGTTCATTCTTCCAGTTAAATAAAAATGGTTTAAAAGATATCAGTTAGCCAAGAATTGAACATGTTTTAGACTTTTTTCCACTAAAAGGTATTAAATCAGCATTGAAATAATATTGCTATGTCTATAAACTCTTTAATTATGCTATACAAACAGCTAGTAGTAAAATAGCCAATCATGCACATTATATTTACAGCTCAACTTTGTACACCTTACTTGCACATTAACAGGGATGTGTTGCTATATATATATATATATATATATATATATATATATATATATATTGGAAATTCTTCCAACTGGCATGCAAAAAGATTATTATAATAATTTAAAGCTATATACAAATTATGTTTAATACAATGAAGTCTGACTAGCCCACTATTGTCTGTGCTGAATGTTATCCTATTCTCCAGACTCAACAAAAGGGTATGTGCTGTACACAGGTGCACAGGTGAAATCATAAGTGTTCCAAAATGCTGATATATTACTTAATGAAAATGGCACAGTTTTACCATGGTAAATAGCCAAATTGCTATGTAATTTCAATTTAAGGTGATGATTTATTGCAAGAGGTCCACAGAACATATTCTTGTAGGTCTACAAGTGTCAGTGTGTCACTGTTTTGGGTCTCTAAGTGTCAGTGTAAGGAATTACTTTGACATTTGCACCTCCAACCACTAGAGGTCTCTGTATTTGCAAACTTGCCCTTAGATTTGCCCTTATCCAAGATGGCCAGTTTGGAATCAAAGAGAAACTATCTTGGATCCTGCTTCCTGTTTGGGCCTATAAATGCACTTCCTGGTTCAGACCTATGCTTGAGTATTCTGCTTGCTCAGCTCCTGCTACCTGCTTCTCTACCTTGCATCTGTGACTACCCGCTTGTGTACCGACCCGGCAAACGTCTGACTACCCGCTTGTGTACCGACCCGGCAAACATCTGACTACCCGCTTGTGTACCGACCCGGCTAACATCTGACTACCCGCTTGTGTACCGACCCGGCAAACATCTGACTACCCGCCTGTGTACCGACCCGGCTAACGTCTGACTACTCGCTTGTGTACCGACCTGGCTAACGTTTGACTACTCTCTGGATATCTACTCGGCTATTGGGCTTCAGATAATACCACCAGTATCGTTACAGTCAGTGTGCCACTGTTCTGGGTCTCTACGTGTCAGTGTGCCACTTTTCTGGGTCTCCAAGTTTCAATGTGCAATTATTTCCAATAGAAATGTATTGCATATTATATTTGAAATGTATTACCTATACCACAGTATGGGGCCCCACTTGGAGTTCTGACCCAGAAGTTGCTCATCTCTAATCTAGCAGCTATTAAATACAATAGTGACATCTTCAAGTTGCATCTCATCTTTTGAGATACAGGTAGCAAACTACAAGTAGCAACAGAATAATAGGCTTAGTAAAATATGTTCTTAAAGATGTCTCAATTACATTTATTCACTATTTGGTCATGAGGTAAGGGACAGAGTGTAATGCAAAAAAGAGAGAATGAAAATCTCCAAAAAGGGTGAATAGAAGAGTAAACAGCACATCACGTACCCAACAGCAGTTAAACTTGCAGGATATATTTAGGGGATGACAGTTCATACTATTTAGGTTCACCATTACCATTATTGGAGTACATATAGAATACATTACATCTTACTAGATAAGGTCCTTAGGTTAATTGAATTCAATAAAATTAGATTATGGCTTGAAGCTTTTTGCAGCAAGCAAGTCTGACGGCTGTTTATATTTTGTATTTTACCTGGAGAGGCCGGTAGTTTGAACTTATGATTACTTTATCAAACTATGGCTCCACAGTGGATCATTTTCTGTACCACTGTCTCTCCCATCACAGGATCCTGTTTTTTTTTTTGTTAAATTAAAAAAACAGGGGTCCCCGCCCATGCGGGTATGGAACCATATAAGCAGATGTTATACAGATACAGCAGGTGAAGTGGTACTTATTACAGAGTTCTCTGTTGTGTCCGTTTATTAAAAAGATTGATGAGACGGGCGTGGGGCCTAATATTAGGGTGTGTTTGACCATACCTGGCACATCCTGTACTCATGTCTATGGTAGTGTTAGCAGATTGTGACAGTAAGTGAGAAAGCAGAACATTTTTGCTTACCACATGAATTGCCCATGGTTTTTTTTTTACAAAATTTCAAAAACCTTATTTTCCAAATATTTGTATTATTATTTTTTTTTTTAAAAAAAAATAGCTTAACCTAGCCTCCATTTCCCTCCAACATCCACCTTCAATAGAAAGCTTCTAGCTATGGTAATGATAGTTCTATGGAAGGGATGGACAATCTTCAGTACTCCGTTCTTGCTGACCTCCAAGGCCTACAGTCCATGCAGGTCGCCAACAGCACGAGTGATAAATATTATTAAATCTGTAGTATCGCACTCATGATTTGGTGCACAAATCCAGTGCACACAGTGGTATTAAACCAAGCAAGGTCCACAAAATAGATGTTGAATTGAAGTCAGTCAGGTAAGCTTCTGAAATGTGAGTCTTGCAAGTTTTACTCTCCACGAAGAATTATATATACAGGAAAGGAGAAGAAAGGAAGGAGAGATGCTGGTGATGAGATGTAATTCAGTTTAATAAGTGGAGTCCTCTTCTGCACAACAAAATTGCATGAAAAACAAACAGCCTTTTGTGCATATGCACTTTTGCTGCACTTTTGGAACGCTTTAATGCCATCAGCAAGACTCCACTCAGTTCAAAGAAGTCTGGGTGACCTTATGAAATAACTCATAATAATGTTAATTATAATAATGTGTAACTTATGTATAATCATTATATTTAAAATGTGAATCTGGACAATACATTTCCATGTACAATAATGTTACTTGAAATGAATGTAATGCTTGGCCCTCAAAGATCACTAAGACAAAGATTTGATTAAATTGGATTTAAAGTAATTAATCAGGGCTGTTCTTCCCATTAGGCAAGGCAAAGACCTCATCCCAGTAGAGATAATAAAAGGGGCGGCAGAGATGAGAATTGCTTCTTAGACCTTAAGTTGTCACTCGACTACTCCTCCTACTTTCTGTACTACTCCTTCTACAATTGTAATTGGATCCTACACTTCTTAATTTTTTTATATAAAGTTTTATTGATATTTTACATAATAAATGGGAAAAGGGGGGATACAGAAGAGAGAGTGCATCATAAGTGCATCATGTTCAATACAATTAAGGACACATGCTTAAACCACAAAACTAAAAAAAGGAAAAAGTGTTAGTGAACATCACATTTTTGACTGATGAACGTGGTGTGGGATGGAACAGGGGAGAGAATGAGAGAAAGAAAAGGGAGGAGAAAGACAAGGGAGGTAGGGTATGTTAGTACATGGAAGATAAGTGGGGGGACGAAAAGAAGGAAGATGTTCAATAGAGTAGATTGAGTTCTCCAAACATTTACGCAACCATCAGGGGATAAGAGTGTAAAGTCATGGAGTGAAATAATTACACCAGGACTGCCAGGTCGATAGAAGTTGGTTGGGTATATCGTTTATGATGCTAGTAATATGTTCTAATTTGTGTATCTGTTAAATATCACTTATCAAAGCTGAGATTTTAGGAGAATCTGGCTGTTTCCAATTCCGGGTAACTTAGCATCTGGCTACAATGAGAATGTGCATCTGAAGTTTCCAAATCAACTGTGCCGGCAAATACCAGCAAAACAATAGTTTGTACGAATTTTCTTTAATCCGGGTGCAGATTGAAGATTTAGCTACAGCTTCCCGGATTGACTTCCACTCATCTATTTCAAGAGTCTCAGCCATGTCCTCCTCCCAGTGTAGTTCATGTGGTGCTTTGTCCGGTTGATTTTGTTGCATCAAAAATGCATAAAAACTGTATATGAGACCTTTAGAGGAGGACCTGCTAAGGCAGAAATATTCTAATGGGGAGGGGCAGTAGGGTATGTGCTGGCCAATCTGAGTGTTAAAGAGATGGTGGATCTGAAGATACTGGTAGAAAGTGGAGGGCAGGAGGTTAAGACGATCACAGAGTTCAGGAAATCCAGGGAAAAGGCCCATTGGGATTATGTTCAGGAGGAATTTAAAGTTATGTTTTGTCCAGGAATCAAAGGGCTTAGGGTTCAGACCAGGTGGAAATGAGTGGTTGTTTCAAAGTGGAAACATTCTCTTTGGATTATTAATGAGCTTGAAGGTTCGAGGGCAGTATCTCCACACTATGAGAGATAAACGTGTCATGGGTGAGAGGTTATAAAGGGGAGGTTGATCTTTAGGATTTAGCCAATATAGAGTTTAAGGAGATAACATCTGGAGAAGACTGGGAAGATCTGCTTCCACATACACCCATAGTCTAGTGTAGGGATTTGTATGAGCCAGGACAGGCTGAGTGAGATGAGATGACAAATACCATTTTTGAAGACAGGGCAGGCCCAAGCCACCATATAAGGTGTGACGGTATAAGACCTTCTGGCGAACCTTGGACGACTTCCTGACCAGACAAAGTGGGAGATACTGGCTTCTTTTAATTACTGTAGTACAAAAACTGATAGTGTGAGAGGGGTGGGACAGGAGATAAAAGGAAGTATTAACCCTCTATTTCATTGAATTCTTTGGGCAGTTTTCTGACCTTTGCTAAATATTTCATTTTTCAACTGGACACAATGTTTCTTATGAATACTGGCACAGGAGAGTTAATAAGTTAAAAAAAATATCAGGAAAACAACAGCTGTGATACTATCCTACGCAGCCTGATCTTGCTGGCCTGTCATTTCATTGCAGCCCAGTTGGTAGACACGTTCTGGTGACTACTCCCAGGTTCAGAGAACCAGGCCAGCCTGTTCAAGGCAGCTCTTCTGAGAGTTAATTATTTTTATAGAGGCCCATAAGCAGCAGTCAGCCCTATGATCTGCATGGGTACATTGGTCCAGTTCTGGTCCCAGCTAGCTTCTCTTTATCCTAGAGGTTAAAATGGGAAGTTGTGTTCTTCCTTTATTACATTTTGGAGGAAGCATAAGAAAACTGAATTACTTTATTTACGTTACACGCAGTTAGTGGCAGTAAATAATTTTTGCCCAATGTTATAAGTGTGAAAGACAGACTCATACCAGTGAACCTGACATAAAATTATGGGGCACCCCATTACCGACTTCAGTGTCATCAGTGTGGTTCAAGCACAATTTTCCTGCTTCAGATCAAAAATGATTGGAAGAGTCATAATATAGACCCAGCTACAGGGGTGCTAGCCCTGGGGGGCCACAAACTAATTCTACCCTCTGTCACAGGAGGCCAACCTCCCTCCCCTTGATGCACCAGTGTGGCATGTCCTGTTCACAGATAGGTGTGTGAAAAGCTTTAACTTAGAATTCTAGCGCCTGGGGCGAGAAAGACAAATGCCACCCCCTTAGCCCTCAATTTTAACCAAATAAACCTAAAATATTCCTAAACTGCGCCCCCCTTCAGCGTTGCGCCCCTATTGCACAGCCCTAGTTACGGCCCTGGCTGTATGTTCCCACTGCCTGGCACACTAACAGTAGTAAAGAAGCAATCCCACCTATTTTTTTTCTTTAAATAGAAAGTTAAATACCTATTAAACATGATGTTCATTTTTCAAAAGCTCTCTATTTGGAAAGCAAACATGGCTGAGAGATATAAACAAGGTCTGCTACACAGACACAGGCTCAGAAGGAGGATGTCACACATATGCACTTCAGGCAAACATATTGGACAATAAAGTTTTAGTTACAGTGGCCCCTGCAAGTTACTTGCCGAGGTGCCCCAAAGAATCTTAATATATCTCTGATTATTGTGATAATGTGCTATCATTCATAAGTTTGGTCCCCCCAGTCACCAGCATTGCATCTTGTTGACATTGTGTAACAGATTTTGCCTGCATAATATAGATTTTTTTTTATTTACACCTGGAAAACTGTTCTGCTTATATGGTAAGTTCAGAGATCACCTTCCTTTGGGAAATGGAATCAACTGATCAATGAGTCCTTAACCTTTTATAGGATGATAAGAGGTTGCTCCAAGAAAGTCTTTAAAATCTGGGACCCATGGATTGTATTTCTATACTCAACATCTTAGTACATTTGTATTGGTACCTCTGAACGATGAGAATGGGAGAAACTGAGACTCTTTGTCCTTCTGTACAATTTAATTGTTATAAAGTAAAAATTGATTAATAAATACATAAGAAGATACTTAATGGGATGCTTTTAAAAATGGATTATATGATGTCTTACAGGTACGGTGTACTGTATTCTTTCTTACTATGAAGGCCTGTATTGTTAATTAACGATTATTGCATGTGTAATGACTATAAAGTCCCATATATTAATTTTACAATTTCAGGACCAGGACCAGATTCACAAAATTGAAGCCTTTAGGTGAACTGCACTGTAGCCACCTCAAGCCCTTCACCATCTACCAGCCACACCTGTTTTACAAAGAATGCTCTCCATTAACAAAGTAACATACACTGGGCCTAAACATTTCTCAGATAAAATCCCATCAGCTGATACTTTGTATTCCACGTTTATTTTTCTTTGCCATTAGGAGAAAAAGCAAGTTTGATGTATCTCATATTCTGCCACACCTAGGCATAGCCATTATGTGCCTTCATGAGAATAGAATGGTTAGATAATCACACATGGAAACTTAGCATAGGTTAAGCCTGGCCCTGTGTATTAGAGTACATGGCTCTGGTCTGGGCTGAATGTAGAAACATGAAGGCTCCCACCAGTTCCGGGGTCAAAACTGCTTAAAGGCTCCTACATATAATATTCAGACACTGAGGGCTTGTCGTATTTAATTACAAGCGTATCCCAAAATGCATTTCCATCTGAATCTGGAAGTGCTCTGCCTACACAGTACAAGCCGCACGTAGACAAACTGCCATTACCATTAAATACATAAAGATGCTTTTAATGTATATTGGACATACAATGCCTTTTTATAGTATATCTTTCTTTCATACACATGTTCTGTGCTAACTAGTGGCACACATATATGTGGTTTTTAAACCAAAGACTATGCCGTGTCAGCCATCACTAACAGTCGGCTCTTACACCTGTCCTGCAGCTGGTGCAAATAATAAGGCTGAAACTAAACTTACAAGAGACCCAGGACTTGAATCAACCGCATCTGCATTGGAACGCCCTTGTCAAGCCCTTACTGTATATAGTCTATTGTTAGTGCTTCATTCCCCTCCCCCATTCTGCCTCTCAATTTGTAGGCACTAGTAAGTGTCATTTGCATTCGTAATTAATTGCATGTAATTGTGTTCATTGGCATAAGGACCATTTTTGAGCATGCAGAGAGCTCTTTAATGTAAGATATGATACGCAATTGGATGAACATCCGAACACGAATCAGGCCCTGAATGTATGCATACCATGATTAAAGTACAACTGTCCAGTTAAATAATATTGATAAATGGCTGGTGAGCAGGGGAGAGCAGCCAAATTTCAGCCTAGGTAGAAAACACAAACAAGTGGTCCAGGCATTTCTACAACACATTTTTATAATGCTCGCTATACAATACAGATTACATTCTAGTAACCTATATATAATGCAGAGAATGTTCTAGTGACTAATATACAATAGAGATAACATTGCATTTTAATGATCTCTATAGAATGCAAAGAACATTCTAGTGATATTTATGCAACAGAGAGAGCAATCTAATAACATATATAGAATTACCGTATATACTCGAGTATAAGTCGACCCGAATATAAGCCGAGGCACCTAATTTTACCACATAAAACTGGGAAAACTTATTGACTCGAGTATAAGGGTGGAAAACAGCGCTAATTTAAAAACCTTAATAAAAATGATAGGTTCAATCTATGAAATCATTTTTAGCTAAACCATAAATAACAGTACATGACAAGGAACATTCATAAATGATTATAAAATCATTGGGTACAACCTAACCTAAATAAATCAAAGATAATGTAAGCAATACCCTAGGGTGCTCTTTTGTGATGTAAATTGATAGGTTTGTAAAAAAATGAAAAGTACAGTTTTGACAGGTGGCATCCCTGTATATATGAGAGAGAGTTATAAAATGAAACACAGTTTTCACAGGTGTCATTTTTGCTTTTACTGAAATTTCATTTTAATTTACATCTGTATTGGAACTTATTTTTAGGTCAATTTAAAGCTTAATTTACCCATATAGGTTTCTGATTACCATAGCCAGTTAAACCTTTTAAAGATTGAAATAAGCACAAATTACTCCATGTGTACGTCCAAAATGAATCTGGCAATCTCAATTAACATTTGATTGAGATAATTTAGTTTTTGATCAGGACTGTTGAAAATGACAGCTATGATTATGAAGTCATCATCACAGTGGAGTCTGTGTACTCTGTGTTTGTGTAGGTGTCCTCAGGTTTTCTCCCACAGTCAATTCATTTGCTGTTGACAAAAATGGACCTCACTGTGTGTTTTTGTAATAAAGAACTTCGACTATAAGGGGTAGGGATATAAATGTATGAACATTTTCTCTAAAGTGTTACATAACATGGTGCCTGTAGTGTTTGTTCCTTATCTAATATAAGCTAATTTAATTTACCTTGAAGCAAAGTAGATAGTTTTGAAGTGTAACCTTATTTTGAAAATTTACAGTGCACTGTAAAGTAAAAAAAAGAGAGAGAGAGAGAGAGAGATTTTTTTTGTACTTACCCCGCAGTGGAACGCATATGCGCTCCAACAACAGGAAGTTCGGCATTTGGAACGCAAACTTGCGTTCCAAATGCCGAACTTCCTGTTGTTGGAACGCATATGCAGAAGTTAACAGCCGAAGGACCGGACACCAGGTAAGTTCACCCGTGTATAAGCCTAGTAGCCTTTTTCAGCATCCAAAAATGTGCTGAAAAACTCGGCTTATACACGAGTATATACGGTAATAGTGCATTCTAGTCATAGGTTGATAGTACAGAGAACATTCTCGTAAACACTAAACAATCTAGATCGCATTCTGCTGATCTCTATATAATCCAGAGAACATTCTAATGATGTTTGAAGAATACAAAGACAATTCTAGTGATCTATATACAATACAATGAGCAATCTATTAACCTATATGCAAGACATAGATCATTATATTGTATTGAATGACTGTAAGTATTGCTTACTGTTACTTGTACTGTGCTGTTTCACCTTGTACTGTGCCATTGTTTGTCCTTGTACGGCGCTAGGAATACTTTGTGGCGCCCTATAAATAAAAATTAATAATAATAATAATAATAATAATAAATTCTAGTCATTTGTATACAATACAAAGTAAATACTACTGATCTCTGTACAATACTGAGAGCCTTCTGAAAAAATGTTCATAAAAGAAAGCACTTTAATGACAGATATATAAAACAGAGAGCATCTTAATAAGCAATATACACGCATGCCCTCTAAATCTCTAGTGGTGTCACGGTGCAGACCTCTAAAAAGCTCTGGTGGCTTTAATGTGCATACATAACAAATCTCCGTTTTAATATTCAGTGTACAGAGGACAAGGCTGGCCTCTTCCATATGGCTCTTCCGCTCCGGTGACATTCCCTCCGACTTCCGATGGTGGCCTCTATCATGGATTGTGGGACCACGCATACGAAGAACTGTAAACTGCATGGTGCTATCATTACCTCTTCTATTGCCCCACACTGTACAATGGCGAATAGGTACTGCTGTTCTGGGATGCAGTCATACCCAGTAGACAGGTCCCAGCACTCTGATTGGTGAATATTTTCAGCTATCCACTCATCAGCATGCTTGGAGCCATCTACTGGATATTACACATGCCTTTATTCCTCAATAACAGTGAGGCCACTCAGTACATAGACACCCCTGGTGGTCGAGATACAGGAAGGCTATACTTCTTGATATCAGAAACAATAGGAGCATCAGCAGAGTATCCTCTACTTGCCTCCAGCAGTCAGACTCAGCCTTGAACTATACAGCCACAGGAAGCCCAGACCAAACTTGGCCCGGAGTCATCTGCTCCTATTGTTGAGTTTTACACATATTTCATACTGTATATCACATTGGAACAGAAGGAACTCACAAACTGTCCCCAACCCCATTCTCATATCTGCTACATTAAGCAAAAAAATTACAATTTAAATAAATCTAAAATAAAAAATCAGAAGCTTAAAATGGATTTAGGCCAAACCAACCCAGTCCTTTCTTGTCTTCAGGTTAGACATATTTAAAATTAACAATGAATCATATAGCTACATAAGATCACAGCCTATAAAAATATACAGTACATGTGCAGTCTTCCCCCATGAAGTTTATTAGACTATCTTGTTCCACATGCTTACCCAAAGCTGTTGCAAAATCTGATAATTAATAACAGAGGCTGACACTAACTCTGCATGTCTACTTTTAAATGTAATTTGTATTGCTTTTCCTTGGTTCAATCAAGAACCTAGGGTTAATGTTTAAATTGACTCTGAGCAATATCAATTGTTCTCTTCTACTAATTCCACCATGTGGGAGATGTTTTATCTACCGTCAACATTTCTGTATTTCGGATTGCTGGAGTATAATATGGAAATTTTTAATTTTTTACCTTTACTGCCATCTATTAACAATTGCTCTACCTTTAAAAACAATGCAAATAAGCAGAAAATAAATAATTTGAATGAATAGACACCCAGCCAAACCAAAAGAGATGTCACTTGCACCTGTAGCCCAAAATGTAAACTGAAGCTCAAAAGGTACTGTACAGATTTGTAGGATGTCACTATTTACAATAAGCAGTAGAATTAATACTTTATCATGTACATTTTTGCTTCTGGGCAGACAATGAGATGAATCACACACTAATGATTCACTATACACAAGGTTACCTGGGCTATATTCAGCAATGGATACAATGCATTTCATGAAACCTTTAATTAAAAAGTACTGGAAGCTGAGGAATAGCCCTTCTAATAGTGTTTGGATTTCACCACCTTAATACACTGTGATCTGATATACAAGAATGTATCTAAATATGTACAGAATTCAATATACCAGTAGTTAAAAAGTACTTAAGAAAACAATAAAGGATTAGTAAAAAATTGGTTTACAAAGTGCACTCAAACCTGGATGGAATCTGTACTGTATATTAGTGAGCAGAATGGGCTAAACATTGTATACTGGTCACTAGAATTGGCTCTGCATTGTATACTGATCACCAGAATGGGCTCTGCATTGTATATTACTGACCAGAATGGACTAAGCATTGTAAACCGGTCACTAGAATGGGCTCTGCATTGTATATTACTGACCAGAATGGACTAAGCATTGTATACTGCTCACTAGAATGGGCTCTGCGTTGTATACTGGTCACACGAATGGGCTCTGCATTGTATACTGGTCACCAGAATGGGCTCTGCATTGTATATTACTGACCAGAATAGGCTAAGCATTGTATACTGGTCACTAGAATGGACTCTGTTATGTACAGGTCACCAGAATGGGCTCTGCATTGTATACTGGTCACATTTTTTCATCTCAATTTAGTACTGCTTTCATTTTGCCCCCCCCCCAAAAATGTGTTATTGCTAAGGTGCATGCATATGGGCAGCCTGCAATGGTCCTTTGTCTGGACTGAAGAAGGGAACATCTAGCACTATGAGGACTGCATGGTCTATTCACATACTTCTTCAGGGCAAAAGAAGGGGGATTATCAACAGCGCATATCTTGCACTATTTTATGTTTATGCACTGACATTCTCCCTGAATATAATCTACTGGATGTGTCAGTGTTTTGTTTAATTCTACATTAAGCAGCATGCAAACTTCAGTTTGAACTTTGTAAGGGTGTATGTATTGGCAAATATAGACTTAGTGACCACTCTGTTAGGTACATCTGCTTGTTAATGCAAATATCTAATTAGCCAATTATGTGTCAGCAAATCAATGTATAAATGCATACAGACATGTTCAAGAGGTTCAGTTGTTGATCAGAACGAACGTCAGAATGGGAAAGAAACGTGATCTAAGTGACTTTGACCATGGAATGATTGTTAGTGCTAGACTGAGTGGTTTGAGAAACTACCGATCTCCTGGGATTTACACACAACAGGCTCTGGAGTGTACAGAGAATTGTGTGCAAAACAAAAATAACCAGTCTGTGGCAGTTTTGTTAATAAGAGAGGTCAGAGAAGAATGGCCAGACTGGTTCAAGCTGACAGGAAGGCGAGAGTAGCTCAAGTAACCATGCATTACAACAGAGGTATGCAGAAGACCATCTTTGAATGCACAGCATGTCGAACCTTGAAATGGATGGGCTACAGCGGCAGAAGACTACACCGGGTTCCACTCCTGTCAGCTAAGATCAGGATATTGAGGTTACGCACAGGTTTACCAAAACTGAATAGTTGAAGATTGGAAAAATGTTGCCTGGTCTGATGTATTTTGATTACTGCTGTGATATGTAGATGGAAGGGTCTGAATTTGGCGCAAACAGCATGAATCCATGAATCCATCCTGCCTTGTGTCAACAGTGCAGGCTATTGGTGGTGGTGTAATAGTGATGGTGTAATGGTGTGAAGAATGCTTTTTTGGCACACATAAGGCCAATTAATACCAATTGAGCATTGTTTAAATGCCACAAACTAACTGAGTATTGTTGCTGACCATGTGCATCCCATTATGGCCACACTCATTTTCTAATGGTTAATTCCAGTAGGACATATCCTATGTAACAAAGCACAGGTCATCTTGTCAATATGGACCAGAATATATAAGGTATGTTTCCAGCACCTGTTGATTCCATGCCACAAATAATTCAGGCTGTTCTGGGGGCGAAAGGGTATTCTATCCAGAACCAGAAACGTGTAACTAATAAAGTGCCCACTGAGCGTAATTGTCTATAATTACAAACAATACTACAAATCATCTCATTCACTAGAGGGATTTCATTTTTGTTTTATTGTTTTAGTAATAAAATGGGCAAGTATGCAAAAGAGACCTTTCCCTGGGGGTGTAACATTATCAAACAAATAACATAATAAACAGGGAGAAATAACAGTACGGGGGCAGTGGGAATGATTTGTCTATAGGTTCTTAAAACATTGTAGTTTATTGTCAAGTAGACTCACAGAGGATTGGTTTACAATGGTAATTCCAAATATTCCTGCAATCATCATTGTTTATTTATAAGACACCGCAAAAACTCTGTAGCACCAGATAGTCAGTATAACAACTATACAAAACAAATCATACATAGAAAGAGAACAAAGACATGCAAGATTGACTGAGAGGGTGGAGACAAGAGGGAGTAGAGAGGATTCCGCTCATGAGAGCTTACAATTGTAGAACCTATTTGGTCTCAGAGAGCGCTTACAATTGGGCAGGACTTTGGGAAAGTAAAGCGAGTATTCAACATTAATATACATCAAATTAAATATATTGAAAGTAGGATTTAGCAGATACATACTATATCTATTTGCTTTACTCCACTTTCAACAAATTTTCGAACATTCGCAAACTGCTGGCATTCAGGGTAACTCTTGTAGGAGGAATATGACTTATCATATTATGAATATGAATAGGAAAGAGTAGGGACAGAATCAGACTGCTAAAGCCATATGCTTGGTCATAATTTTTCTATCATCCTTTTCATCTCCACACCCATTAGTCCTTTAATCTGTCAATGCTTGGAGTAATAATGTTGGACTACTCTGTAACAAAAAATAAACAAAGAGTTCAAGTGAGATATGGCCACTAGTGTTTATAAGCCTGCGGCACTTATAACAATGGAATATAAAATAAGTATAGACAACAACAAAGGTGTGGTTGACAATCCCAAAGTTATTAGTTTTCCTGAATGTAACAATGAACAATGAATCATGTTGCTATGAGAACAATCCCCAAATAGGAGTGTTCATTGTGTGTCAATCACGATGGATGAACTACACATTAAAAAAAATACGATAATTTATTAATAATTTATTAATATGTGTGTTTTATGTTTTGTCACCTGATGTAGATTTCTTATTTCTGCTGAAGTTAATAACCTTGATGGTTTGCAGAAGTACCATCATGTCTTCCTACTCTTCCAACATTGTCCAGTTTCCCTGGAACGCAATGGTCTATTCCAATGCTTTATGCATATTAATTAAGTATAGGTTATTACAACTTACAAATAAGTAGAGAGTGCAGATCATTATTTATTAGTTGAAATGGGTTATACTAGCAAGGCATAATTTCTATCATGATTTTTACCATAATCATTATTAAAGGAAATGAATCATTACAAAAAACGTTGTGGTGCCTTGCTTAGGTTTCTAGTTGAGTTGCCCTGCAGGAAAGAAAGAATAATGGAACTTGGTGAAGGCAACTGGCACCTAACTTTTAGCTGGTTCCTCTGTTTTACCCACCACTTCTGTGCTTGCACAGGTCACTAAAAGTAAGGTCCAGCCATGTGTCAAAGCAGAAGGAGGGCAGGAGATCAAGGCCTACTCCACGGCTAAGCCCAGGTTCAGCTACATCCTATGCTGCTCATTGTAGGAGCCACTGGGAAATGTCTGAGAAAATGGTCAACTGTTTCCAAGGTCTATGTGGATCTGAATGTAAATAAATTATGCAACTCTTGTGCTGTACCCGCTCATTGGTAATAATCCTTAACCTTAAACGGTGGGATAGCGCGTAGCAGTGTGAGATATTTAAGTGTGATCTTCATTCTTCTGGCTACTGAATATCTCAATGCTACCTGGTCAGAAAAAGAGAGATACTACCCATCCCGCCACCATAGAGAGGCAGAGACATAAGAGAGTGAGAATTATTGAAATTAAGAGTAAATTGATGGGAACTATTATGTATAATACAAATTCATTTCCCTACGTTAGCAAATTATTATTTAACCACCTAAATAGTTAAAAACCACCACCAATTACAGGATACAAACAATAGGAAATAATGCATACCAAAAGCCTACTTTTAATGGAGGCTTGACTTTTGGATCCAAAAAGGTAAAATACTGCAAAATGTTACTTTAGAATGCAATACCAGTAAAGAGACCAAAGCACAATGGCCTCTTGAGTGCAGTACAAAAGGGACAGACCATCTGCCTTCTCTCTTCCTCTCTGCCAGCTTCTTTCTTCTCTTTGACGTGTTCTTTGTTGATCCTGTCACCTTTTTTCTTCTCTCCAGCATCTTCTTTCTTGACTGCAGTGTGTTCTTCCTGGAGCTCCATCTTGGTAGGTCTCCGCCGCCGAACTGAACCAATGCAGCATGGGATGGCTATATAATAGCCATCGCGTGAGTGCGGAGCAGTGATGCGGAGAACACTGACTGGCTCGCCACAGTGCCAAAAATTCAAATGGCCAGCAGTGATCACTGATTGGCCGGGAGCTGTCTAAGAATACAGGGTACCTCTTAACTGTGCTCACAGGCTAATCCTGAAAGTTACTTGGGAACACAGACTAATCCTTCAAGTAAATTGCATCCTAAGAGAAAAATACAATTAAACTAGACACTCCTAATTACCAAGGACCTTATGCCCACTGCTGCTCCACCGGCCTAGTGCCCGAAAGTTTCCCAGGGCCTTGTGCCCAAAGTGTGTAAAATGACAGAGTGCAGACATGGGCCTGAAAGAGGACTGCCCAAAAGCTCTTACCTGACGCTAGCCACTTTCGTTGGCAGCATGGGGGAACCGTGATAGCTCTTTTGCTTCTCCCTGCTGCTTCTTTTGAATGGCATCTTCAGAAGTCTTCTGGTTTCATCCCAGAGCTCTCAAGCTCGTCATTGTCTGTTGGCGTCTTCTGTCTTCTCTCTTCCTGTCTGCCAGCTTCTTTCTTCTCTCCGGCATCTTCTTCCCAGAGCTCCATCTTGGTAGGTCTCCGCCATCAAACTGAAGCCACACCGCCGAGGATGGTTATATAATAGCTGTTGAATGGGCATGGAGCAGTGACGCGGCGAGCACTGATTGGCTTTCAGTGGCACCAAAAATTCAAATGGGCGGTCAGCCCTGATGCGCTGTCAGTAGCACCGGAAAATGGAAGAGAGAAGAAGGACTTACCTGCGCTGGATTGCTGGTCGGGTGAGTGTTTGCTTTTTTTCTTCACGTAATATGATTGATGAAAATGAGTGGGAAAAAACAAGAGTGATCAATGAGTGATCAAGGAAGGTGATCAAGAAAGATCCTGCAGATATTAATACAGTAACTAATAAAACAACAGATCAATATCTGCGCTGCTCATATGACGTGTAAGATATATGACTCACTTTCTGCATTCAAATTTACATATTTTCTCTTTGATTATATAATCCTTCTACCTTAATTTGCATTGAATGGATTGGTGTTTTAAATGGCATAATTGTATACATTGTATTTACAAATAATTACATTCAATTACATATTCCTGCACTGCTAGTTGCTGTTGTCTGGGATTGGATACCAGTTAAACGAGAAAACAAAAAGGTAGAGGAAGTTACTGTTGTTGTGTTGTTCAGACCACAGAATGAATGTTAGAACAAATAATATATATAAAGATTATTTCATGTACAATTCAAACTAGCAGAGCCAGGGTTGAGAAGACAAATTTTTAATACACAACTTGGGGATTTTTGGGATGATCATTATTGAATGTAACATTTATGCATTCTTGTGCAAGTGTATTACACTTGAAGGAAAAACGCAAAACACATTTAGCACAACAATGGGTACAGTTAAGAAGAATGATAAATGCATGTAAGCAAAAGAAACAAATTGCAGGCCATACAGAAGCAAATCATCAAAAGACATGACAGGTGCATGAGTACATTACAGAAGTGGAAGCTGCTCAAATCAATTTATAGGCCATAACAGGTGTTTGAAAGTGTGGGGTTATCCTGCAAGGAAACTACACACAACATTTTTTCCCCCAGCACACTGCTATAGCCAGCAACAGATCTGCCATTTCTACTGTAGATAAAAATGCAAAAGTCTTTGTTGCACACATTTGCAAATGTATGTTTAAGCCATCCGCCACGCCAAGGCGCTTTTGCTAATAGGATGGTCCTACTCTAAACAATGAGAGTCCTATATATTTGGGCCATACATATGTGTTTTTAAATTGAGAGCCAACTTACCAAAGAGGTACCCCAGAAGCCTCCAAACAGCAATTCAGTGCCACTACCCCCTCTCAGCTACTGACACCAACATGCCTCTCAGACAAATACAGAAGTGGAAGCTGCTCAAATCAATTTATAGGCCATAACAGGTGCTTGAAAGGGTGGGGTTATCCTGCAAGGAAACTACACACAACATTTTTTCCCCCAGCACACTGCTATAGCCAGCAACAGATCTGCCATTTCTACTGTAGATAAATATGCAAAAGTCTTTGTTGCACACATTTGCAAATGTATGTTTAAGCCATCCGCCACGCCAAGGCGCTTTTGCTAATAGGATGGTCCTACTCTAAACAATGAGAGTCCCATATATTTGGGTCATACATATGTGTTTTTAAATTGAGAGCCAACTTACCAAAGAGGTACCCCAGAAGCCTCCAAACAGCAATTCAGTGCCAGTACCCCCTCTCAGCTACTGACACCATGAGTACATTAAGCAGAATAATAAATGGATGAAATTAACTGAACAAATCACATGGAATACGGAAACAATTCAGTATAAGACATGACAGGGGCACACGAGGAAGACACAGAGTGGACAGACATTAGACATAGGGTACAGGACCCTGCCCATGAGAGTTTACATTCTATAGGAAAGGGGTAATGAGAGATAATAGAAGCAATTGGCACAATAGGCTTACTGGGGTCCACTATGCTGATGCCAGGATGGTGCAGAAACCTAGATAGTGAGGAGTCCTGGAGGGCCCAGTTGGTGCAGAGGCCATGATGTTGCAGGGAACTAAAAGGTGCAGAGGCTGAGAGGGAGTCAGGTAGAGGTAATGCAGAGGGCTGGGTGGTGGCGAGGTCTAGATGGTGAAGGGGAGTAGATGGTGCAGAAGGTGCAAAGACCTAGATGAGGGAGAGGCCAAAGTACTGCAGGGGCCAAAGTGGTTCAGAGGCCCAGATGGTGTCTAGGCAAGGACACACGTGCTCACCTCAAAACACTCAGAAGTGCTGGATGCACACAGTAGATGGAACCACCGGCCACTGGGTCAAGGAGGAATCGGGCTATCCTGGGCCCAGATGGTGGGCTACTACTTAGAGACATCAGATTTTGTTGTAGTACAATTTATGAGGAGGCCTGCACCATAGACAGGCAGATAAAGCAGGTGGCACGGGTGCCTAGAGGAGGCTGAGTAAACCAAGCTTCAGATGGTGTTGTGGTGTACGCCGCAGCATGCATGCAGTCAGCCGCCATGGAGTGATGTACAGGCTGGTTGTTTTTGGGGCACAGGATTTAGAGTTGGACGCAAATGAATTTGCCTGTTGCAGTTTTGCGTGTCACATAAAACTAGTTGCAATGCACATGACAGTATTTTCACTTGCACATATTTGACTTGCACTGTGATTTGAGAGGCGGATCATAGACATTCACATGCAAATGCAGCACAGTGGGGGCGTGGAGATACAAGGTAACCAATCTTTCCTGAACTGCACAGGTATTTAGGGTTAGAGGTTATACATCTGAAATGTGTTTTGTAGGTGACTATTCAGACAAAGTAAGTGCAAGAACTACATTTGCAACTTGCATGTTGATTACACCTGTATTTACAGTTGGTTAGGCCTTTATTTAGAGAAAATAGGTGTTTAAACATAATGCAACTTTACATACGAGCGGATATATTTAACTCGCATCCAAGCATAATTGCATGGGTACAAGTCTGCAGACTTTATTGCAACTGTAATTTACCATCACTGTATACAATATGATGTTGTAAAAGTGTAAATCTCTGTTAACAAAACCTTGGTTAGAATCTGCATGTTAAAAAATTAACATTGTGTTATACTATTATTATTGTTGTACATCAACATGTTCCTTTGTTTAAATACACTTATGCAAATAAAACTGTATAAAAAGAACTGGTAATAAATAATAATATGCCTTTTACATGAGTAATTCTTAATCATCACCTTCTCCTAGAATGTTCCTGGTGTCATAGCAGTGGTGATGTATACTGTAGCCACACCTTTCATTTGTTGTTCAGAAGGGTTATAAATGTTATACTTACTCATTCAGCTACTTATCCAAGTACACAGAAACCGGCTTTCCTTGTACACAATAGTTTTCTATTCGTTGAACGATGCTTCAGATCTCAGGTAGCTCTCTCATGGTAAGTACATGCTTCTTCTCCATATGTAAATAAAGTTACATTGATTTTATATAGTGCTTACATTCTTTGGGGCATTATATATCTGTACATTAAACCTTCAATGTAGGTTTTATTCCTCATGCACAGATTGACTTGCTGATAATTGTATCAGGTACAAACCTCGCACACAGCCAATTATTCGTGTGTCAATGTGCTGTTTAGCTTTTTGGGGAACACCATTTGCAGATTGTGGTTAGTGATAGGACTGAACCTACTGGCAAACTTCAAAGTCCTGTCTACTTTTGAATATTAGTGGCGCTATATAAATAGATGATGATGATGATGATGAATATCCTTCTTAATTAATATAAACTTTACTAAACTGCTCATTGGTGCCTCATTTATGTTTTAATTAGTGAGAGTTAGGGAACATCAAGACTGTTTATTTTAAGTCACATTTTTAAATTTTCAATTACACTTATTATTGCACATGTGTAAATGCCTGTTCCCATATTAACTGCACCTGGATGGTGCAAATATGGCCCACTGAAAGAAATAGCCAATATCCAATCTCAGACTCCTTAGAGAACATGTAAATAGTGTTCATTTCCTATAAAGACATTGCAGTCATCCATTAAACCAGTAGCCCCTGCTAAATACGTAATATACACTTCTTAAAGCTCCTATAAAAATCTTGAACCGGAAGATAACATCACATGTCTGCATTTGGAGCTATGCTATGCATGCTACAAGTAAATAATGTTCTGTACTATTAAATGAATACTTTATCTATGTGATATGTAGACAGGTAAAGAATGATAAATAAAGTTTTCTGTAGCATGTAGCTGCCAACAACACGTTTTATTCATACTTGCCTACCCTCATGGACTCCCGGAAGATACTTGTGGAGGGGGGGGGGCGTAGGGACGTTGTCGCGTCAACATAGAACCACCGCTAAAATAGAATACGGAACTTCACGGCATTGAATAGTGGGGGCGGGGCTTAATGGTGCAATCACGTCATTAAGCCCCACCCCACTATTCAATGCTTCGAATTTCGGCATTTTCAAGTAGGGAGCGGGGCTATAGTGACGCAACAACATCACCACGCCCCCTCCCTCTTACCCCCTGTCACATGACCTATCCTCCGTTATCTCCTGGAGGACAAGAGGGCGGGTTATAAAAGTTGGTATGATTTTATTAATTAACAAACTAGTAGAGAGAGGAAAAACCTGGACACACTGCAACACCATGTAAACGTTCTTGTTTTAACTCCTGCTCAGAACTTATCCACAACTTCAGTGAGGCACCATTTGTGCATGCTAAGTATTATTATTATTATTATTATCGTTTATTTGTAAGGCGCCAGAAGGTGTCCGCAGCGCCGTACATGGTACAAACAGTAGACTATACAGGGTAAAACAGTACAGAACAATAAACACAAAGTACCAGTACTTCAGAAACTCCAGGCAGGCAGATACAGTAGAGACGGAGTGGACGAACAGGTATGGAGACAGGAGGGAAGATGGGCCCTGCTCATACGAGCTTACATCCTAAGGGAGGGTAAACAGAATCAGGTATATAAGGGAGCCAGTGAAGCAACGGGGAGAGAGAAAGGGGGCAGGGTAGAACCAGAAGAGGTGAGAGGTTAAGTGGATGGTTGGTAGGCCTTAAGGAACAGGTGAGTTTTAAGTGCCCGCTTGAAGGAGCACAGGTAAACACTTTTTGCCTAAAAAAAAATCAATTTAAAGGTAGGTACAAGGTAGGTTTAAAGGTACAAGGAATGCAGACGTTATGATGCATGATAGAATACTTGTCATAGATAAGCAATGCAAACTGAAACATGGATGCACATAACATACAGATGGTTGTGTATGTAATTAGGTTACATGAACAATATGTAAAACAAGATAAGTAGAGTATGACATGGTAAACCCAGATGAAAGACAGGTTTGTGAGTAACATATACAAACTGGTGACGGACGGATAGGTCCATAGCTATAATATAAAGATATATAGGCACACACAATATAAAGGAATATTTTGAACAATTCAAATATTAGGCAAATGTAAAGAGAGATCTATTGCCACCATGTGGGATGGAACCTCCCTTATATAAGAGTATAGGTTCATCAGCAATATTTTTCAAGTCATACCATGATGATAAGGAGAATCATTGATAGATCTAAGATCTAATTTCTAGTTAGAGCTAATCAATGTAGCTCACCCACATTTTAAAAAAAACCCTGACTTTAGATTCCATGGCAAGTGAGCCCTCAAGCCAATCCATTTTGAATATATTAAATATTTTTTATATAAACTTAATAAATTGCACATCTTGCACTGGAAATCCAAAAGTTGTAGTATAACATCTTAAAATAAAGACAGCCCAATGTAACCATCATATATTGACTTAACAAAATAACTGACATGGCAGCAGATGAATGTATTGGAGCAGTGGTGGGATTCAAAAAAATTAACAACCGGTTCTCCACCCTAATGACCGTTTTAAGTATACAAAAAGATATACCGAAAGGTATTTTAATATTTCATGCATTTAATGCACAAATAAAAACAATAAAAGAGGTACACAAAACTAGATTATGCCATAAGAAAGAGTTGTAAAATATTAAAGAAAAAATATTAAATAATACTTGACAAAAAACTGTTATTTAAGATATTTCCATATTGCTTCTTGATTAGCATCCCCACTTGCAATTTTCTTCGCTTTTATCCGAGCATCATCGGCTGTGTGATTTATCCTTAACCATTTTTTCACTGTAGGAGTAGGATCCCAAACTTTTAGCGGTAGGCCGATTAGACTAATAGTCATTGTGGTGGATATATTAGAAACAGGCGACTTCTCTTCTCTGAACATATATTGTTCATCTTTGAAAAAACCCTTTCCGCTTCTGCTGAACTTACAGCAATTGTTCTGACAATGTTTTTAGCTCTTTGAACACTTTCGGGAATTGCATAGTTCTGGAAATTTTTTCAAACGTTTTCCACGAAATCTCGACAATCATTAATATCAATTTGGTATTTAAAAATGTCATTAAACACAAGCAATTGTCCTTCAGCTGCTTTCCATGGAACTATGTACTTCTTCAATATTCCAGTAATCTGTCTCCAAAAAATTGAGAAATTGTATTGTATTCCTATCTTGAAATTAGCTACAACTTGCTTTTAAATGTTCACAATCCATTAGTCTTTTTTTCAAATTCGCTACAATGTTTATAAAAGTCTTTTCCGAGGAAGCCCAACAAATCGATGATTTTCTACAAATTTAATATTTTTGTACATTTCTGAAGTATTTAATTCATTAATTTTTTTTTTTCGTATGGACCCTTTTCCTTTCCAAGCATTTGAAATGCTTAAATAGATCTTATCACAAGTTTTTCAGTCTTTATTATGTATATATATTTCATGCTTGCAGTGCATTTGAAAGAAGAGAAATTTAATTTAAAATATCAATCATCAATGCCAAATCAGTTATAAAATATATATTTTCCAGACGGGCAGCCATACCGAAGTACTTTTTATTTGAATAAAAATAGTAATGAAGTGCTGGATAAGCGCGCCACACAGCTAGGGTTGACCTTAAACTACAGGCAGCCCATCTTTGTCCCAAAACTCTACCAATCTTTATAATTTCAATTCCAAGTTGTTTGGATATTTTGGTAAGTTCAATTTGGTTCTTATTGGATTGATGAAAAATAGTATATATTTTATCAATAAATATTATAAAATGATCTACTTGCTTTATTACCTTTATCGAGTCATCTAAAACAAGGTGGAGGCGATGGTTTAAACAGTGCCAAATTATTAAGTTTGGAAACTCTTTTGCTATCCTAGTGCTTACTCCAGATTTTCTCCCAGGCATAACGCTGGCACCATCGGAGCAAAATCCTCTTAAACTTTTTTTCTAGGTAGTTCTTAGTAAGCCCAACATTATTTAAACTTTCCATAACTGAAGAACATAC
The DNA here is from genome assembly GCF_038048845.1 of Mixophyes fleayi. NCBI lineage: Eukaryota > Metazoa > Chordata > Amphibia > Anura > Limnodynastidae > Mixophyes > Mixophyes fleayi. Next base: position 53,917,065 of record NC_134407.1, read on the forward strand.
TGTCAACGAAAATCATTGGTGATGTAACTAAATCCTCAACTTTTAAGAAAAGTATAATAACTGGTTTGCAAGATATCTTTGAAGCTTTGTCAATAATCAAATATATTTTCAAATTATTTTTAGTAATTTTAGTAAATATTTCTTTTTTAATTTCCTTTGCAATGAAATCAGTTACTTTCACAGCGGTTTTACATGAATGTAATCCTATTCCCATATCTAATCCATTTTTAATTTGCACTTCAATCTCATCTTCTATGTCTGAAAATGGTTTACATCTTTTTGCCAGTCTGTAAACTGTATTAAATACACTACAAGTAGTACTTAAATATTTTTCATTCATTGTATCTATTACATTTGTTATTGAATCTTGCTCACATTTTTTGCAGTTTTCTTTACAAATGTTATGAGCCTTCGATGAAAAATGTTCTTTCGTTTTTTTCCTTAGAGAAGCTTGTTGTACCGCTTTATTTTTCCCTTATGCCTGAATCTGAAAACATTTCCATTCTTTTGACAAATTAACACTTTTCTCTTTTATGAAGTCAACCCAACTTTTTGTTAGAAATTGCCAGTCCGTCATATTTTTCTTTAAAATTGTTATATTGCTGCACTGTCCAGCATTCAGGAAGACTATTTTCAATTTTGAAGCAATCGTTTTGTATTTCAATAATTAACGTGCTGCTTTCTTCAGGTTGGATTGGTTGTGCTTGTGACTGTTTTGTACCATCCAAGGCCAATTCTGATACAACAGATTCCAATTTTGGTTTCTTATTGAAAACATCTGTCAAACTCTGCTGCCTTTTCATTCTTTTAAGGGCTACTGCCAAAAAAATAAAAACTGTTTATTTAAAATGTGTAAAAGGTGTGCGTGTGTATAAAATATTTTCTATTTTATGCTGCTAATATCAAGATAATAATAGTAATGAGTCATGTTATGCCACACAGTAGTGCCCCCAGTTCATATTATGCCACACAGTAGTGCCCCCATTTCATATTATGCCACAGTAATGCCCCTCTTCATCACACTCTGCCATGCAGCTTTTGCCCCTCAAAACACTCTGCCATGTTACCTTTGCTCCCCCCTTCACACTCTGCCATGCTGCCTTTGCTCCCCCTTCACACTCTGCCATGCTGCCTTTGCTCCCCCTTCACACTCCGCCATGTTACCTTTGCTCCCAACTTTACACTCTGCCATGCTGCCTTTGCTCCCCCTTCACACTCTGCCATGCTGCCTTTGCTCTCGCTTCACACTCTGCCATGCTGCCTTTGCTCCCCCTTCACACTCCGCCATGTTACCTTTGCTCCCAACTTCACACTCTGCCATGCTGCCTTTGCTCCCCCCTTCACACTCTGCAAGTTTGCCTTTGCTCCCCCCCTTCACACTCTGCCATGCTGCCTTTGCTCCCCCCCTTCACACTCTGCCATGCTGCCTTTGCTCCCCCCCTTCACACTCTGCCATGCTGCCTTTGCTCCCCCTTGCTTCCGTTCCTTCATTTACCTTTTCTATCAGCTTCTTTCTGTTCTTTTCTTCTCTCCATGCTTCTTGCTTGCCGATTCCTCTCTGCGCCGCTCCTCACTGAACGTCGGGCTGGATGACGTCACGCCCGACATTCAGTGCAGACGGAAGAAGGAGTGACCCCACAGCGAACAGGTGAGATTTTTTTTTTGTCAAAGAACCCTGCTCCCACCACCACGAAGATGGTGGACTCAGTCTGTAGTCACCCGTTCGCTGAACCCAGCCTAAAATTAGGTATCAGTTCTGGCAAACCGGTGGGAACTGGCTGAATCCCACCACTGTATTTGAGCTAATTTTAATGAATATTAATTAAGAAGTAAGGAGGTTTGGCCCGCACACCTCAATTCATCTAAAGTATAGAAAGATGCTACACTGCTGTGACTGGCTATACAGAATACACCCAAAGTACAGGTGCACCCTTTAAGCACATATTAAGAACAATAGAACATATATGTATAATAAACTCTGCTACACTGTTATGTATTATAATGTTTAGAATAAAAATTAGGCTGTTAGTGCACTTTTAATCAAATTGTGGATGCCTATCTCCTACTCTCTTTTTACATTATTGGGAAACTAGTCATTTGCCATCTACAGACTTTACTTAATTTGCCATTAAACTTTTGTAACATGTAATAGGCTTAATGTGAAATCAATGGATTCTGTACTCAAGAATGGAAATCGAAACATAACATACATAAGAACTCTCCTGGAATAACCAGGAGGCTATCGAATTTCTAGGAGTCTTCCCAACTCCTGAATATGTCTGAAATTCAGATGGTGAATTGCGTCATTGCAGCCTGCCAACTGCTGTGCGCCGTGCAAAGTGCATCACGGCGCAGTGGTGGAGCCCTACGGTGTATCAATGATTCAATTCACGTCATCACACTTCAGTGAGTGGGTGTGACGGGCTATGGACACAGTAGACGGACTATGATGACACAAATCGTGTCACCCTGGCTTTGTAGGCCTCCTCCCTGGATCTCCTGGAGGGTAGGTTTCTAAAGTTGTAAAGTATGAAATATATCTGGTAAGGGAACAGAATAGTGGTGCTTGATATGCACTATAAAGCTTAAAATAAATTCAGTGCATACATAAATAAATTACTAAGCCAATTACTGCTTTAGTTAGCACTTAAACTATGGATGTAACTTGTAATTTAGCAAACTGTTATAGTGTTGTACTTTTTATTTCATTTCTACACAGGGCTGCATGCTGGTTGTACTACTGGTTTCCAGTTTCCTGGCATTGTGCAATGGATCGTGTTCAGAAAATAAACCAAGACTATCAGGAATAGGCATAAAACCAGATGGTAAGTGGATCCTTCTGTGCTTTTTACAGCAGAGATTGCCAATCTGTAATGACATACACACCACCAATTGTTTAACATCTTAAGATACACTGGTTGAAGTGACCTCATCCCCATGACCACATTTCTATTTACAGATGAGTAAAACACATATAGATTTGCAGTGGTAAGGACACGCGCTGACAGCAACTGTCTTTTCATTTTATATACATATAAGGCATTTATATTACCCTGCAGCTGGTATCATGTATAATATGGGATTAACCAAGAACAATCTTATTTATGCTCTGTTTTTGCTTAAAAACACTGTCTAATCTCCATCTCTTACCAAAATCATCAGCAAAGTACAACACAGCTATGAGATGGAAACCATAGGGTTTAACTTCACCTCAAGGGCTTCCTCACCCCTGGTTAAATGGTTCACATGGTACGAATTTTTCTTAGGGTACAGACCTGTGTCTGCCACCTAACTCTCCCATGCTGTATACCCCTCTGGAGGGTAGATGTCCTGTTTTCAAAATGTATTTTTATGGTTGATTGGGTTTAATATGCCAGTCTCCGACTCTTGCCCCCCTGTCTGTCTCCCTCCCCCTCCCCCTTGAAGTCTTTGTCTTATGTGTATTTGAATGTTTCTTGTGTTATTGTTTGTTGTTTCTTTTTTGATTGTTTGTTTATGGGCAGTTCTGACTGATTTATTGGATCTACATTATGCACTGTACTCTGTTGTAACTGCCATGTTTGTTACATATTCTTTTACTAAAAACTTAATAAAAACCTTTTAAATAAAAAACAAAACAAAAAAAACACTGTCTAATGCTGGTTTAGATGCTCTCTATCAGCCTAAATAAGGCCTTTTTGGGTGTAGTTTACAATTGTCCTATTTATTTTGGGTTTTCCAGAATATTACATTTGAGATTTGAAGTTGGGGACATTCTCACCTCTTCTATCTAACATCTGTGGATTTACTTATGGACTTGATTATCACATAATATGTACACATATTTAACTTATTTACACATGCAGTTGTATGAAGTAATATTACCACTTATTTAATGTATAGATTGAAAGCTTGCGAGCAGGACTTTCTTACCTCTCTGTCTGTATTACCCAGTATTGTTTTATTACTGTTTGTTCCCAATTATAAAGTGCTACAGAATAAATGTTGATGTTGATGATGAATGCATTTGTGCCCATTATTGAGATTATTCATCATGAGTTTTATTATCTTACTATACTTTTTCATTTTAAGGAAAATCTTTTTGTTCATGGTGTTTCTTTAATTTTTTGGCTCTAGTAATAATATGTCTCTATAGATACCAGTTGTGCCAACGCTTACGTCACTGTGCTTACATTGCTATCTCCTAGGCTGCATGGATGGAGACATCAAGAGACCTCTGAACTCAACATGGACCAAAGATTGCTTAACTTGCACTTGTGATTCAGAAGGCATAAAAAGCTGCTGTAGTATGTAAGTGCCTGCAAGGCTGCAAAATGCCAGTATCCTCCCTTAGTAGCTATCCACTGGCCGTTGCTCAAACAAGGAGTAGGATAGGGTGTGGGCAATGTATGGTTTGATGATGTTAGTAGCCTCATGGGAAATAATAAACAAGGGAAATGGAATTTTCTAGGTTTCTTCCCTTTAATGGAACCAGGAACATGGGATGCATGTCAATATGTTGAACCACCTGTGTCCTTTAGAAGGAACACTCAATAATGATTATTGAGTTAATGGCACCTACTTCACCGTCTCCTTGGAAACTGGAATGTGGAAAGTACGTCCCATTAAAAGTATAGGGTGGAGATTTGGGGCCTGATTCATTAAGCATCTTAACTTAAATTACTTGATAGCTTATTTGTACACTGAAATTTAAAGTTGATATTTGTGTGCTACATGGAAAAACAGTCAGTATTTAACTTATGTGCAAAACAGAATACTAATATGTACCCCTTGCATTGTAACATGGTTTTGTCCAGGAGACTTAAATAAGAAGTTTCTTAATTTAAGATCCTTAATGAATCAGGTCCCTGATCTTCAGGAACTCAGTGGTGGTGGGGAACAAAAGCCCCTTTGCAGGGAGGAAAATGCAAAATGCTATGTACCTTTTTACAACAGGTTCTACACTGTAAGCTTTCACAAGCAACTCATTCTATTAATTGCAACATTTCTGGGAAAACTTTATTAAATATATCAACTACTTCATGCACAAATTAAAAATAACCATATATTACTTTTTTTTTTTAGTTTGAAGCCCGTCCCAGTTGACAAGTTGGCATGTGAGGCTATACTAAACAAGACAACCTGCAAGTATGAGGTCAAGAGAAAGGATAACTCTTCAGAGCCTTGTCAAAGTTGGACCTCGATGTGACTGGTGCAATAATATGGAACACAATGAGAAAATGTAAATAAGTGACACAAAGTATAAAAGTGACAAGAAACTTGAGTAACATTGAAAGAAATTTAATAAAACAATTTTTTTGACATTTAAAGAAAAAAAAAAAGGTGTGTGGTGTGTTATCATTTCTGGCCTGTTGTTCTATGAGGATGCCAATACATACTTGTCAGTAGCTGCCTAGTGAGCCATTGTGATGTGCTATATGGCTTTAATATCATTGCAAGCCTCTATTTGTCATCCATTTTATTTTTATTATTATTTATATTAAATAGAATGACTGCCGTGTGTTTGTGTCATTGCTCTGTCGCTTACCATCCAGCCAGGTCACTGCAGTCTTTGTCCGAAAGTGTATGAAAATAATATTGTTATCTGTGAGGTGGCCAAAATTAACTGAAAATTACTTGAAATTAATGTTATTGAGGCTAATAATAATGTAGGAACAAAAAAAGAGCAACATTATGTGATTCTAGCATATTTTAGTTTTCTAAAAAATACAAAACCAAAACCAAAACACACGTGGGCGGTTTTGCCAAAACCAAAACCAATTCACGAAGCTAATCCAGATCCAAAACCAAAACCAGTTCACGGGTGTCAGTGAGCATCTCTAATTGAAACAGGAGCGCATGGTACACAGACAGGTATCCAGAAGCAGGTCTGGTGGAACAGTACATCAGCAATAGGAATAGACTGGAGCCAGAGTGGAGGACGTTTGTTCATGGGAAGAGACTTGAAGATCCGGCATCTTACTAGAGCATGAGGCAGTTTAAATAGGTGAGTCGGCCGGCTGATTGGGTGATCGGAATGAATAATTGAAAATGGCGGTTCGCACATGAGCAAATGGTCCAGCTAGATGGCGCCCAGTCAGGAGATCTGCGGCGTCCTTCTGAAGGAATACAGCCGCCGAGATACAGGTAAGTGACAGCAGGGAGCCCGTCGGGTCACAGGGTCTGAAGAGTGACAGACAGTTTATGTGACCTCACATATTCGAGGGCCAGAGTATTGCGCTGTAGCGCAAAAAGCTGTTGAGTCTCTGGCCAAGTGACGATTATCAAAAGGTACTCAGAGTACTGTCAAGCATAGTTGTAACCAAACTGTTTACATTATAGAGCTATTGACATATAAAAATGTTGTTGTTACTTTTGTTATTCTGGAAGTAAGGCTAGATAGTTGCCCACAGCAACAGCTAAATTTAAGTTAAATACTATAAAGTACAGTAACTGACACCTCTCAACTCAAGCCTGTGAGCCCCGCATCGTGCCACTTTTTTATTGTGGTGATTAGAAACTGTGAGGTTGCCTCGCTCTCCCGGGAGTCCAGGAAGACTCCCAGAAATTCCGGGAGAGTAGACAACTATGAGATATTTGGAGGTTGTCGCTGTTATTGTAATCGTTATTTTTTAGTTGATTCAAAGTGTGTTGGCTTTATAAGTGCTGATGAAGTGACTATCACCGACATAATTAGCTGATGAATTGTAAAGTGCTGTGGAGCATTCTAGGGCTATATAAATGTTAATAAAAATAATATCTGAAATCATGACATTTGTGAGCTACAAATGGACTAGTTATCATCCATTGTTGAACCTGATGTGTCCATGACATGGTAATTATTTACATTTTTCACTTTGCTTTAGTAATATATAGTTGACAGCTACTGACTTCACAATAATTCAACTATAGACCACAGATAGACAAAAGATACTATGGAACTACTAGTCCTGGCCTAAGCACATATATTAGGACAACAATGCAGAGTCACTAATCGCCTGGTTATTCCACTAACACTGAAGTTATATGTGTGTGTTCGCGGTTTTGTTACACATAAAGTTGTGAAGAGCGGGCGGAAGTGACGTAAGGGATAAACATTTCCAGCCAATAGTGACGCTCCTCCTGAAGACCCGCCAAAAGCTGTCAGGAGCTGATTGTAGTCAGTGCAGCGCACCGAGGACTCTGTGTTGTCCTCCTCTGCTGTCCCAGAGCACAATGCCCGCCCTGCTGGAGAGCTGCGAGCGCCACTTCGGCAGCACCGATCTCTACACGGTGCTGGGTGTGCGGAAAGCGGCCGGGGAAGCGGAGATCCGGCGCGGCTATCACAAAACCTCCCTGAAGGTGCATCCAGACCGGGTCCCGGAGCAGGAGAAAGAGGAGGCGACACTCAAATTCCAGGTATCCGCACAGTGCGCGGCCCAGCAGCCGTCATGTATGTACACACTGGCCGTACAGACATGATCACACAGCTCACCGCACTGCGTCACCCATGTGCACCTTTACATTGCTGGAGCATGCAGTACATTTACTGAAGATGTGATTGAACCAGAGAGCAAAATCTTGGCCCCCAAATAATAAGACACTATAATTGCATTATACAAAATACACATTTTTGTTGTTCACAAGATGTAACCAATGAACGTGGGTAACTTCAATATGCTGCCAAGACAGCCCTGTTTGCCCAAGGTAACTTTATATATGTTTTCAAGAGAAACTGAAAACAAGTTACTCTTATGTGAATCAGTTGTCTACAAAACATAAAAAATAATCCCTGTTTGGGGATTAATGTGATTTACGGGTCAGTGTGCCCAATTACTATCATCCAAAGTAGTAGTTTCTTAAACTTTGTTTCAAATGGAATGCAACTCAAGAAAATCACCAGTGTGGCATAAAGATCCATTGACATCTATACTGTACTTTTTATTCCCGGTTAACACATTTTAAATTTTTTTTATCTTCACAGACGCTTGGAAAAGTTTATTCTGTTCTCAATGACAAGGAGCAACGAGCTTTGTATGATGAGCAGGGAATTGTTGACGATGAGTCTGACACTATCTGCCAAGATCGTAACTGGGAAGAATATTGGCGCTTACTGTTTAAGAAGGTAATGTTACTTGCCACCTCATCTGGAGCAGAGAGAGTTATCAGAAGGGTGGAGTAGTCCATTGATTGTGTGAATCATTTATTTAAGCCCAGGCTGATCTTCCAGGGTGTGTAATAACAGGCTGTCATTTTCCCTTAATCTGCACGGGAAACCCATTTACTGCCTCAAAATGTCCAGACAAAACAAAAACCTTCCTGCATGGTGTCCACTGCTTTCAGGAACTTCTGCCACCTCTCTCCTGATGCCACTTACCTCCTTTACTGAAAGAAGGGGCTGCCCAGGCTGCCACAAACCATGCTGCTGCCCAGCATCTGTTTGGCTATGAGTGGATTGCTCTGGTGACCTCAATGCACATGTTCACAGCCTTTCCATGACCTGGAGAAGCAGCATTCTGTGTGATACCCTTGGACATCTCCTCAAACTACTGCTTATATGTGGGGTAAGAAGGGGAGAGGGGATATTTAATTGCGGTGAGGTGCATTACATTACATGTGAGTGGCTGGATATGAATAACAGGCTAGGAGAAATTAATCAAATGGGAAAGTTGCTAGTGGTGAGAAATTAATTACAAGGGAAGTTGTTATGGGAAATTGGTTACAGCATATATTTGTTATGGTTAATATCAAAGGCGACAAAAGTACCATCTAACAAGTGGTAGAGAAAAAGTACTTGAGTCCACTACTGCTTGACCATATGTACGGGAATGTGAAGTGGGGGTGGCTAGACCAGTATATAGTCAATCCAAGCATTTTAGGAAGAATATTGTGTTGCGATGCTTCTATCAAACTGAAGTTTCAAGATTGTGTTATCAACTGCACCTATATAGGAAATGAAGTTCATGCATACTTGTTAGTTTTGTCTCTTTCCACCAGAGCTTACTACTTTCCTGTTTTCAGATAACTGTGGAAGATATAAAAGCATATGAAGAAAAGTACAAAGGATCAGAAGAAGAAAAAGCAGATATCATTCAAGCATATCTAGACTTTGAAGGAGACATGGATCACATTATGGAGTCTGTAATACTTGCTAGTATTGATGATGAACCAAGGATCAGAGATATTATTCAGAAAGCCATTAAAAAGAAAGAAGTTCAAGCTTATGATACTTTTGTAAAAGAGCCAAAGAAGAAACGTGAACAGCGCAATAAAAGGGTAAGCATTGGAGAATGTTTCCTCGGTTATACAAATAAACCTTTAATTTCGTTTGTGGCTTGTGACTGGTCCTTCTGCAGACACCCTCCCACTCCTGGGTTTTGGCTGGGGTAGGGAGAAGCTTAGTGAAATTTGCTTTATAGATGATAGTGCAGCTTTAAAATCTTCAAGTGCTAAATAAAATCTTATATGGGGGAGGGAATCTGTCTGCCACTTGTAGATCCATTCTAATAGATTCTAACAGCTTCTGGCTCTGCATTGTATTACATTTCAAACACTCGGTACAGGAGGGAAAATGTTCAGCAGCAAGGTGTTAAAGTATTCTTATTATAAAGCAATATTGAGTTTATGATGTGCTATAACACGGGTAATTACTTGTGAGAAAGTCACTCATTGCTGCTTTTATGTAGACTTTTAAAATGTCTTAATATATGAAGCAAAGAATCTTGTCTGAAATCACTGCTCATGGTCAGAAAATAGGTGTGAATATATATTCCTCTGCAGACTTGTGTGATTCTAGTACTTATGCTCGCCTGCGCCGGGTGACAGTACACTAAATGCAGCTTATGCAGAAACACGCATATATTTCTGTAAGGGGGTGTATGGTTTGCACCTGCTTAAAGCAGACACAAGTATGCACTGATCATGACTTTTGTAGATTAGGTGCATATACCCATAGATTGAAAGCTTGCGAGCAGGCCCTCCTTACCTCTACGTATGTATGTATTACCCAGTACTGTTTTATTACCGTTTGTTTCCAATTGTAAAGCACTACAGAATCCTGCTGGCGCTATATAAATAAATGATGTGCTGCTGATCCAGAGGCAGCCGCATCTCGAGATGCATACGACTGCGTATGGGCGGACTTGCTTTCCGTGTCTTTAAATAGAATGTAAAGAGGAAACCTAATTTTCAGAGAGCTAGCGAGGCCAGACATGCGCTTATTCAGGTGATTGCTTAGCCCAGTGTGCTGCTGGATGTCATGTATGTGACCAAAATGAAGATCAGGTCAGGCAGCATATAGACCCAGTCACATGATGTGCAACTTGGTTTGACAGCTTATTTCTCCAAATAAAAGAACCATTAGTGTTCATTACAGAACAATAGTAAACCTTCTAATAAACAGTGTCAGAACATAAACTCAACAAAATATAGTATAGCAAATGAAAGCTTGAACTGACGGGTCATTACTGTATTTGACTTTTGTTTTGTGTAATCTACATCGCACTTATGCAGATTTGATGCTAACTGACAAGTCTCTGTTTCAGGCTCATGAAGAAGCCAAAGAAGCTGAAGCAATGCAGAAGGAAGTGGGGCTTGGTGATGGGGACGATGACTTAAAAGCTTTGATTCAAGTAAGAATGTCTGTGTTTTAAGTAATTGATTTTATTCCCTATTGTCTTTTTTTTTTTTTTTTTGTTTCATTTACTTTATTAAATCCCCTTTCAGAAAAGACAAAAGGATCGAGAAAAGGATATTGATGGTTTCATGGCTCAGTTAGAAGCAAAGTACTGCACCACTTCCAAAAAAGGAGGGAAGAAAACCACAACACCAAAGCGAGGAAAGAAGTGAACACGTAACATGTCACTGAAGACAGTGTTTTCTAATGTACATTAAATGTCATTTTACCTTCTATGTAAAAATAGAGAGCACTTTTCAATCATGTCTTGCTCATCTCATGTGGCCAATAAATACACACAATGGCATAGAAATGATGTGTAAAGGCAGTAGTTACATTATTCCAAGGTGTAACATCTCAAAGTCAGTACAGACTACACATGTCCCTTTATTTAGTAGATGTAGCCTCTATGGTTGGTTCCATGCTGGCACTGGGCAAACTTTTATTTCCCAGATTGTAGTCAATGTAACCCCAATGCTGAAGACCACTCCTCCTCTTTCCAGCTAGGAAAAATGTTTGAGACCTGCTATTATTAAAGCTACTAAAGTACTGGTAACTTTTAAACTAAACAGGTTATAGAGGAGTTATATATCTGAGCAATAAACTATTCTCCAAGTTATCCTTTTAAACTCGCATTGTATTACCACCTCTATTTCCATTAATGCCTTTTTCATTAGGAAACTTCACTGGAACAATGTAGTTTATCTATACGCCCTTAGTATAGTTGTGACAATTTTTTTAATTGTCCTCTTGCATATGTCTTTACTATTAAGGAACCAGTATTAAAGTCCGTATGTTCAATGCACATTATTTATTTTAGCAAATTGTGATCTTAGAGTCAATATAACAGCCTTATTGTAAAATTACATTTTGAGATCAAATGGATAAACAAAATAAACCTGGGTGATGCTTCTGAAAACTGTTGCACAGGTAACTGCAGAAAGTGATGTTGCCAATAGCAGCCAAATAGAGAAATAAATTAGAAACTGGCTGATGTGGCCAATACCTATGCTGCTTTCTGCAGATGTTTTCATACATTTCCCTGATGTCTTTACTGAAGTAAAACTGCACTTGATGCTCTGTATGGTTTGTACATTGTTTTTCAATAAAACAACTAAATTGTTGGACTTCTTTTCCTACTAATTTTCTCACTACATGTCTAATTACTTGATACTGCAACCCTAAGCATTGTATGGTACATTAAAATACAATTCATAAATTGCCACAATACAAAAGAACCTTATGAGACTGAATAATTACCCACTACTTTGGCACGTTTCACACAACCTATAAAAAGCCAGAATTACAAAATGCAGTATGTGTGTGATAAGCATCAATTGGGTAATGTCAAGCTGGAGTTCTGATGGCAGCAGTTGGTTGCCACCTTCTCTACCTAGTTTGCAATTCTGGACCTCTGCTTTGTATGTTCGTTAACTGATAATTAAAGTAGAATATTTGGATATTGGGAAAGATGTTGGTCCTGATTGAATGAAAAATGCAGCATAAGCACCTGTGTCCTTTATACAGTGATCCCAGCACACGTGTACTTTTAAATTTCCTTATCACAGACATTAGAAACCATTACAAAACTCACAACAACTCGTCTATAAATTTAATCCATTACTTATGCTTTATTTATGTCAATATGCTTATTTCCATGTTAAGATCTGTGCAAAGGTCTTTTGCTGATCATCTGCATGGATCTTGGCACCAGCCCTCAGACACTCCTAACAGATAAGCTATATGGACAAAATTATTTGGATGCTTGACCATTACACCAAAAGGGACTGTAATGAAATTGTATTCAAATACATATACTTTAATATGGAGTTGCTCCCCCTTTTTCAGCGATAACAGCTTATTTTCTTGGAAGGCTTTCCACAAAATGTTCGACTGTTTTTGTAGGAATTTGTGCCCATTCATTCTGTAGAGCATTTATGAGGTCAGGCACTTATGTTGGATGAGAAGGCCTGGCTCGTAATCTCCATTCAAGTTCACCCCAAAGCTGTTCAATATGGTTGAAGTCAGGGCCCTGTGCAGGCCAGTCAAGTTCTTCCACACTGAACTCCTCAAACGTCATTGTAGTCCTTGCTTTGTGCACTGGGGCACAGTCATGTTGGAATAGAAAAGGGCCTTCCCCACACTGTTGCCACAACGTTGGAAGCATAGCATTGTCCAAAATCACTTTGTATACTGAATCATTAAGATTGCTCTTCACTGGAGACTCCAGCAAACTTCACAGTTGGCATAATGCAGGTAATGTTCTCCCGGCATCTGCCAAACCCAGACTTGCCCACCTGACAACAAAAAGAAGCATGATTTGTCACTCCACGACACGTTTCCACAGTTCAGTGTCCGTGTGCTTTACACCACTTCATCCAATGCTTGACATTGGTCTTTGTGATGTGAAAATAGCATGCAGGAGCTAGGCCATGGAAACCCATTAAGCTCCTGGAGCACAGTTTTGGTGCTTACATTAATGCCAGTGGAAGTTCAGAACTTCAGCCATGGGATCAGAGCATTGGCTACTTTTACACATTATTCACCTTTGCAGTTGTTGACCCCACTCTGATTTTATGTGGTCTTTTGCTTTGTGGCTGAGTTGCTGTTTCTATACACGTCCACTTTCTAATAATATCACTTGCGGTTGACCGTGGAATATCCAGCAGGGATTAAACTTCACGAACAGTCTTATTGCAAAGCTGGCATCCTATCACAGTACCCTGCTTGAAGTCACTGAGCTCTTCAGAACAACCAATTTTGTATCACAAATGTTTTCAATTGGAGACTGCATGGCTGGGTGCTTATTTTTATACACCTCTGGCAACGGGTCTGATTGAAACACCTCAATTAACAAGTGTAGCCAAATACTTTTGTCCTTATAGTGTATTTCTACTAATGAGCATAACTCATGCCCCTGCAGGTCTGCTTCTGCATGAACACGCCGTTATTGAACTCGAACTGCGTTTGCATGTCTCTTCCATCCCCCTTCTTGCCTCTCCATTCATAAGTGTCAGATGTGAAGAACTCTGTATGTGTCTTCTCTTTGTGTGCATATGCAGTGCAAATTTATATTTAGGCTATGCAAACTGGTGTAAGTTCAACTCTACATCAGGCCCTATATATACCTGCATGGATTTCTAACTGAGGATTTCATGCACTGCACGATTATAGCTACCAATTACTGTATAGGGTTTTTTCCTGGACCACTCATAAACCCCTGTGACAAGGTCCTTATGCATTTGAGATTGCACAGCTTATTTCATGTAGACCTTAATGTGCCCCTAGCATGTTTCCTGGGGATGAGGTTGTATTAAAGATGTTGGGACTATGCAGTAGCTCCTAATTAAAGGTTTAAGTGAACTTGCAATGAACCACAAAGTCCATATTTACAATAACTAAAATGGAATATATTGGAGCAAACATCTTTGCTTAATATTGCTAAATGGAACATTAATGACAAATTGTAGTGATCTATTGTGGCTTGAATATATCACTCTGATGTAAGATTTATTTATAAATTGAAAAATGGCTATTGTCAAGTAACATATTGTGTACACCTTTATCCAATAAATTGGGGGAAATGTGCACATTTCATATAATGGATTGTTTCTGAGGCTGTCATTGGGAGCCATTTTTTTTTAAATGTTTTTTTTGTATTTTACTTTCATTTATTTTTACTTTATTTTGAATGTCCACAAACAGGCTGCAGCTGCAGGATGCCTGAAGTGGGCAGAGAAGGTACTCCTGATGGTACCTCCTGCCGTCTGAACACTTCCACTATGGAGACTCGTGAGCTTATTTATGAAGCACTGGCCTAAACCATGCGGAAACTGCATTTTCCACATGGATTAGGCATTAAGTAAAATGTTCATTTAAGAAAAGCCTAACGGAGGAGATATCAGAAATATCTCCTGGATTGGGCAAATTGCTGCATTAAACCACAGTCCCAAAGTACTCAATGAGGACTGCGGTGTGTGCAATTATATCAAGCGCCGAAAAGCTTAGCTTTTTGAAGCATTACCACAATGGCTACAATCCTATAGGGAGAGCATTGCAGGAGAGAGATCTTCGGATGCCTCTCTGGCAGGGTTGCTACTCTCCCTTGTGTTCTCTACCACAAATGGCGACAGCGCATGCGCAGCAAAGACTCCGAGTTAGAGTCTTCATAAAAAAGTCATTGCTGGGGCAGCCACTTATCAGAGCCGACATGACTTTTATATTAAATTGCTACAAAATGTAATCTGTCATCGTTGCAATAACAGATGATAATTAATAGGGCAAAAACACGTTAATTAGTAAATAGATCAAAACGTTATTGCAGGTAGTACCTGGGAACTTCATGCTACCAGTGTTATTGGACAGCGAGAGCAGGTTCTGCTACGATGCAAGTGGCTCCCTTCTGCTAGAGGGGGGAGTAGGCTCTTAAGTTGTGGTCAGCCCCTGGTGCTGGAGCCTGCACAGGAGTGGGTGCAGTGACCCTGGTGGTTGAGGGGGGGCTCACACCCCAACTATCCAGCACCTCTACCTTGGTGGGCTTCACTCACTAAGACAAGTCCACCAAAAAAAAGCCAGAAAGCTCTCCTCTTACCCTCTCTGTCTGCAAAGAAGTGGAAGGTGGGAGTAATGTCTGACTTATTCAGTTCTGCTTTGGAGTTTGTCTGCCTTAAGAAACACCCTATGTTTCCAGTGTTCCCCACAGGATGGAAGAGAGTTTGAGTGCAATGCACTGTTAGTTGTGTGCCTATGCATTGTTACTGTATAGAGACTCAAGTGCTTAATTCACCCCTAAAAGAGAAATCCTAAATCCATCATTATTTATTTTTATTCTATTTAGAAAGCATATTCCAGTAATATGTACAAAGAATTATGAAGCATTTTATTTCATCTTTATGTACAGAAATACATATTTACAGAGGTTACAAAACAATGTTAAATTGACAACAAAAAATACAAGAATTGTTCTGACATTGCTTTCTGTTGTGTAATGTAGCAGATAAAACCTGGAATATCCTCTTGAACATGCTTATATGACTACAGTAATAGTAAATTGGAAGACAATTCATTTAATAAGGGGAGGGCTCCCAAAATCCCAACTTTTGTGTTGGATGACAATGTGCGTGTTGTGTTGATTATGTGGCAACATTAGGTGCCTTTGAGCATAATGAAATGTACTGTATGTTAGCAGAACGTATACATTGCATTCCATGTGAATGGACTCTGCAGTCTGTTTACTTACACTTACAAAAAGGCATGAAGTAATATAAATGTAGCAAATGTTTGTTAGTTATATCTGCAAGAAAATATATTCCTGTAGTTTACTGTAATGAAGTTACTTGGTTAAACAAGTATTTTGGTTTAGCTTAGATATTGGGTACAATCTGCGTTAAGGTAAATGTACTGCTGAGTAGGAACTTTATTTAATGGTAGTTAGAAAATCAAACAATAATGCCACTATGAGTGGAACAAAATAATTGTAGGTGGGCCTATAGTTGGTATTTTCTAACTGTGGAAATATACATTTACATTACCTCCCCTGGACATACAGGTAGACCTGAGTACATACATTCTTTAAAGCAGCTATGGGTTGAGGTTTGTGATCAGAAAGGAATTCTAAAACAGCAATGTCTTAACATTTCAGTCAAGAACTGGCAATTCAAAAGACAACAACCGACAGTCCTGTATGCCATAAATTGGGCGGCACAGCTCTAGAAATTTGACATTGCTTGCATTACACAATATACACATCCTATGATGGACTTTCATCACATAACATACGGAAATATTTTAAAGCCTGTGTCTGCTTCTTGTAAGGGGTCCACCTCGACTATGGGATTTTAGAATTAAATGTAGTGGGATACCTAAACACAAAGGGATACAAAAATAGGTTAGATAACCATGGTATAAAACACTGAGGAACATAGGTCCTGCCATAGGAAAATGCTTTGAAGGGTCGGTTAATAAAACAGTTGGTTGAAGGTCAAGAGATGTTTTAATATTGACAAATATTAGGTTTGTCCTCCTGGAAGCCCTTAGTAAAATGAAGGCAATGATTCTGGATAATGCTAGTAACAATGGTTGTGGAGACTTGAACAGGAGATGGTTCTTTATATCTTAAAACTACACATATTTTTTTAGGATTGCATCCACCTCTCCACCATAAAGTATATGGTCCTCCATTCACAAAAAGTTGGACAACATTGTTTTATGTAAAAATCCCCACAGAGGGAAGTGCAGTAATCATTTTAGGCCCCAGAAGGCCTTCTGTTCTGTCCTTCAAAAGACTTCCAGGAAGTCTGCTGTGCATAAGAACATTATCCCCCATCATACTCATCTAAAATAGTTTTAGTTCTAAGATATGATTGAAAATTTTAGAATATGTCACTGCTTACCTGAGTGCTGATCTTCCCTGTCCTCTTTCATTTAATGAAAGGCCCCAGTGAATTGAACTGGCTGATGAACTGGCACTACTTAAACCGATGCCTGTCACTCCGATACTAATGGAGTCTGCAGTCAGAAGAAGAGTCAAAACAACATTATAATCTACTAAACGCTATTGTACCATTTGTATGACATATATTGTTCATGTTTGATATCTCTATTTGTGGAAATTGTTTTAGGCCATGATAATTAAGTAAATTTTAAATCAGTCATTATGCACCCAGCACACCTCATACTGGAAAAATTGGTAGCTGATGCAGTCCCAAAATCCAGACCAAGATACTAGGGTAATATTTGCCTCTAGACCCCAAATGGTGCAGATAATTAGTGAATAGTTCAGCTCACAGCTATGTAAGACATAATACTTCTATCCATAGTAACTGAATGTGGGTGAGAGGCATCCTGGGATAGTTCCCCGCTAGATGCTCTTACTCTGCGGAGTGTTAGTCCAATGTTGTGCATTTTACATTACCTATTCCTTCAGACCCTCTTCTACTTCGAAGCTGTTCAGATATTACAAAGGATCGTCCCAGAAAGTTATCTGGCTGAAAGACATACAGTATGTGACAATTAATGGACTGTATAGTGGTTTAAATGCTTGGAACCACAACAGTGACAGGACACGTACATCAGAGTTGCTGCATGCGCATGTTTGTAAAGAACACATTCCAAATGAGAAAGCAGGAATCAGCACACACATGCACACACCTTTGTATTGTGAGACTCCGAAACGCATCAGCTGAGCATGGGGAGGAGTCTTCCTCCCAGCCTGTGAAAACGTCAATAAATCTGCCTAAGGATATCCCTGTGTGAACACATGAGTCAAAGGTTAATTAGTCACAAGTTAAGAAGTATCTACAAAATGTCATGAATTTCCATGAATTCAGATCAATCAGAAATAAATCTAGTATGTTAACCGAGTCAGTTGTGTTCAAGCAGGTATACCCATAACTGTAACCCCAGACTGTTAGGGCCATGTTATTCTCTTACTATGTGAGTGGCGAAATTACACCTACAGTTATTAACTAATTTGTGGCAGTGTCTCTCACGGTACTCTGTGTTTATTACTTGTCCTTATGTCAATGGAAAATCTTCCCCTTGGTTATAATAATAAGTCCCATGAATCCTTAGCATATAATATAAGATTGTATTTGTGGGCATATGAACTGCAGCAGCACTAAGACACCAGGAACCCACACAATGGCTGACAAATACTTTAAATAAACAGCTACTAAATCGTCTAATTGTTTTTAAGGTTCTTGAACTAAAAGATAAAGCTTTGTTTACTTGTTAATTACATGGGTGCCACATTCAATCAGCAGTCTCATGTTAGAGCACCTTTCCAGGCGGCATGCCTACCCAGGACAAACTGAGGCCCCACGGAGAAAGAAGAGGGTGTCTTAGGCCACAAAGGATCATCATCATTTGAGGCTGCATCACTTCCTGCATCCACGAGATCACAAGGGACACGTGAGATCAACATGTGGTCCCTTCTGAGCAGACACCAAGCTACCTCTCCCCCAGCCCACCATCACTCTGCACGGCTCTGGTGAGTTACAGGGGCACCCATATAATTAACAAATACCAAGCTGTGACATACATCTTTTTAGGTAAATAAAGGTACAGAGAAAGTATATTGTACACATCAGTATGCTAGATGCCCTCTTCACCCAGGCCCTTTAAAGTTATTTAACGTCTTAACCCTATTCTTCTGATCTGCGTTTTGCACGGTTATCCTGTTAAAGCTGCATTCATACCATTACTGTGCCAGACTAGTTTCTGAGCAGTAAAAATTTGTGGGTGTGAATTACCGATTATGAGCTGCCCTATAAGTATATCCCACTGTAACGGTAAGGTTTAAAACGTAGTATTTTAAATTTTAAACATGAATATCTTGTCAAAAGACCAAATGGAATTAAATCATTTTTAATAACTAAAATAATAATTAAACAATAATAATACAGATAGGAAAAAGAGTGTATTAATGGATTTCCCCAGAGAGAGAAAGACAACTTTTGATGGAACCGTTTCCAGCAGCCTTGGCAAAAACATAAAGAAGATGTTCAATATTTACCGTTTGCCTCTGTGATCCGGGTAAGTTGTGGTACTCTGTGTCCGAGGTACCGATAGGTGGGAGGAGATTATTTCGGTTGAACGGAATAGGAGAGCAGGACAGCTGGTCATTTGCAGTGTGACTGTCCTCACCCAAAACAGGGAATAAATACACAAGAAATGGATATAATTACCCATTTAATCAAGTTATAAATGCTAGTTGTTCATCAATATTGTGGGCAAAACAAAAACCTCCAGTTATAATAAATGTATTTTAAAGCTACTATTATGCTGAATTCACTGTGGTGGTAGCTATAGGGGCTTGAAAACAAAGATCTTATTTACAGAGCCACCGTTGGATGACAGTGTCCACAATTTCTTCTGTAACAAAGAAGAAATTTTGAGCGTAAGAAACCTATTTTCTGATACTTGTTACAGAGGTTTTACTCTATACTGATGAACCAGAAACTGGTAATAGCTAATAAAAACAACATACCGAGTCAGAATAAACTAGTATGTATACGTACAGCCGTGTTCCCCTGATGACTTCTTCCATCTTTGGTGTCCCGGATCTAGAGGGATTGTCATTGATAGGATGCAGCGTACGAGGAGGGTTCCGTCTTCTTGCGGAGGGAACATTATGAGACAAAGAAGAGGAACTGTGCTCCAGTGATCGGCCTGGCCGAGGTTTCCCAGAGAGTAGCGCAGCAGAAGTGGGTCTCATGGGTGACTTATCGCCAGAATCTCTACAGTAAACATAAAATCATATTTTATGTCCAGCATAGTCAAGAAAAATATTTATCATGCAGTGGTTTGATTGACCTGTACTTCACCACCCTTCATTTAAAGTATGTTCTCAATTTAAACGTGTAGATGCTCAGCCAAGCATCAGGCACTTGTTCCTGAAAACCTGTGGCAGGGGCCTGAAGACTAGGCCCACAGGATGGAATGTCTTCCCACTGATACAAGGCTGAGGGGTTTGTCTGAAGCAACGGATAAGGAGGACATAACACCCTCTTCAATTGCCCTATGAACACTAAAAATAAAATAAACCAGATACACCGAATGCCCCATCCCAGTCATTTACAGGATGTCCTCTAACTCCCTTAATGACGGGATCATGAGAGCTGCCTGGACAGGAGGCCTTTCTGATTTAGATGGAGTGACCATTCATCTCTTCCCAGACCTTGCTGCAGAGGAGACAACTATGGCCACTGCTAGAGGCATTAAGAGCAATCCCCTGGGGCCACCCCTTTCCAATATGGGCCCACAAGAACGACAGATCCTTCTCATTGTGAGCCCTGCAGATTTACTATTACTTTTACTAACCCTGGAGATCCTCCCAGTGTAGGATACTGGGCTAATCTGACACATTCAGCCTTCCAGATCTGCCAATAACGAACCAACATTAACAAGTGGATTTGTTAGAAAGGTTGCAGTAGCTCTCTAACAGGATCATATTCCTTATTATGATTGGAATAAGCTGCTTAGATCCAGAGGTCTCCTTGCAATGTCTACATCTTTTATACTGAACAATCAGTGAAGTGACAAAGATGATCGCTGTATCAAGCTTAAAGGTGAAAATAACTTGAAACCCCACAACACAGTGACACATATCTACTTAACATGAGCCAAACTACCTTCCATGATTCCCTTCTTGAATGACTTTGTATCTCTCGGTAGGGTACTCTTATGTTAGGATGGGACTTTATTCTAGTACTGGGCCCCCTGAATAACTCATTTTCCAAAGTTTCTTCCCTTTCATACACAGATCTGCACAAAATCAAACAAGCTTTGCATTGTGAACAATGATTGAATTATTGGTGACTAACCATCCATTCCATCAGGGACTACATGTTTTTCTACACACCCTACCATGCTTACAAGACTATTTGCTACTTTTTTTCTCTCTCATGTCCCAAGTGACACTTAAATGGATGCCCATTATTAATCAAAAACAGAACCACAAGAAATTGTTGTGTAGAAATCCCCAAATAACAATTCACACTCACAGAACTTTCTCCATCAAATGCAGATTCCTCTGCTGTAAAGGTATTCCGTGAATCATTATTAATTCATTCAGATTCCGCTGATTCACAATGCTTCCTACGTGAGAACGATTGGCCTGCAAAACCATTGTATGTTATTTTTTATAGTCTTCCAAGACACTAAGTAGTTTTCTATGGAGAAAGTCTATAGAAGCTATAAGGTGAATATTATAGAATATTAGGAAAAGAGAGAGCATATAGGGATTACCAGAAGTCACATATATATTTATAGTACAATGTGTATTATTCCTTTACAATGGAAGTAAAATTACTCTTCGGACAGGCTTTATTATATGTGAAAATTCTCCAATTAACAGGAATATGTTATATAAACGTTTTCATTTATACGTACGAGAATGCTTTTTCCTCTCTTTTGGTTCTTGGAGGTGTAGTTGCATTTTAAGCACTAGCAGATTTAAGAGCCCAAAGCAAAGACAGTAATGAGAAAGAGAACAGAATACATTGGAGTTAAAGAAATTATAGAGAAAGGCAGATTTATGAAAGAAACAGTACCAGATTGCAACAAAAGATCAAAATGAAGAACAAGATCCCCATAACAGAGTGAAAAATACAATAACTTAATTACTAACAACAAAGCACACTGCAGCTACTTTTAGTCATCTTTGGCAGAAAATGACTGATTCCAGAGAACAATAGGTTGCATCAATCTGCACAGTAAATATGATATAAAACATCTCGAGTTCTGTCAGAGTATGGTGACTTTTACTTAAAGAATTTGTGAATTAATATTATTACCATTGTGAATTAGTCACACTTTGAGGCATATTCAATTGTCCGCGGGATTGCCGAAATTCCCACGGTCCGCGCACGATTACCGATATTACGGTAATCGTGCGCGGAAAAAACGTTAATACAGTAATTTACTCAATGGATTTCAGCTCGCAGCTCAGGGAGCCGCGAGCTGAAATCCAGCGAGAGATTACCGTATTAACGGTAATATTTTTTCCGCGCTCGAACTTTGGAACAATTGAATATGCCCCTTTCCCTTTTAGGGGCATATTCAATTTTTCCGTTCCCGCACCGCGTAAAAACTATTACCGATATTACGGTAATAGGGAGCTGCGAGCTGAAACGGTAGTGCTCAGACCGCGGGATTTTCTGCGTTTCCGCTGAGAACTGAATATGCCCCTTAGTCTACTGTACAACCTCCTTATGGTAATTGTTATTCTGGATTGAGCTAGATGCTCTCCAGACAGTTTTTAGAGATGAACCCTTCTATCTTATTTTAACTAGTGAATAAAACTATCAGTTTATAGTAAAACAACAGTAACAATCACCAAGAAGTAATACATAATATAATAAATAATAAACAAGAAACCTGTCCTGAAGGGGGAATAAAATGAATAGTGCACAGGGTTTCTGTTGTTATATCTGCATAAGTGAAAAAAATATATACAAAACAATTTAACCCTTTACATCTACAAGGTCTGAAAGGGTGTTATTCTTACCAGATTAGGTGAGATGGCAGGAATTCGGGAATGCTGAACAGGAGGTATACCCAATGGAAGGCGCTGGAGTGGTGCATACGGATTAAGAGACTCCAATCTAGTCGTTTTAATGGCTATATCATGTCTGTCATCATCTATAAAAAAAAGTATACTGAAAATTAGAGCTACTATGCTTATAAAAAGGCAACAAAATACAATACTGTTAGCAAATCAATAAGCAAGAACATACTATTTTTATATGTATATTTATTCCAAGATCTATATTATAGAATTATACAATCTAATGTAAATAAGCATACACTTCTGCTAATTTGGTCTCAATACTGAGCATTTACCTAATCATAGAAGAACTGAATTTAAAGGAATTATGAGAAAAATAACGAAAAAGTAAAGTACATTTTAGAACAGTAATTAAGAAGGGCTAGAGATTATTTTATTATTTTATTTTATCTCTGCACCCTCCATACAGTCTTCTGATTGGTCTTCCCTCTCTTACCCCCTTCTGCAGCCATTTTAAAGGGGGGTATTATATCTGGTGCATCGATCTACATCTATCTATTATATTCACACAGTGATCACCACTCTGTGTGATAAGTGCTTGTACAGTACGGTACTTTAAGCACTTTTTACATTTCCTGACAGTGCAGTGAGAATTTATTCTCTGTTTAGTGAATAGATCAGTGATTGTGAGGAGCAACGGAAACTGAACTTTATCAATAACTTGCAAGATGAGCGGTAAGAGTACAGGTAATACAAGGAAACAGTATTACAGATTGGGGGGAGGTTACATTATTGTTACGTGATGCAACAATGCTTGCTACATCTGTATACCTCTTATAGCTACTGGAGAACCACTGGTTTTAAACAGCATGAAGGAACATACTGTATATTACTGAAATATGTTTATTTGACTTAAAAAAAAAAGTTATGCTTCTACAATAGTTTCAATAGTTTACAAATTTTGATGCAGTTTCATTGCTCTTACCTGTGATTGATTCTTCCCAGTGTCTACAAATGAGTTCCTGCAAACATCCAACTAGGTCCCTCCACACATCATCAAACACACAAGACAACACAGCCTCTTTCTTGCAATACTTTGGAGAAATTGGGGGGTAGCCCATTTTCAGGCTGTCCAAGGACATAGCTCTCTTCCAATCAAAGAATTCATCATCCCTAAGAAGACAAAAGTGTAATTTGTCTTTTACCTACTTTCAGGGACTAATGCAACAGTCAAATCACTTTTAAAGCATCTTTCAATAGGTACAGAATGAAATAATTAACTTCAATGAGCTTCGCTTCCAAATTAAAAAATGTAAAAGCAAACAAAAGTAAAGACCGGGTACAGTAAACCGATATTAAATTATTTGTTTTCTTAAACATATCTGGATATTGTTCATCTGTCAAAATATCTTCTGATTTTAAGGTTCCCGTCTTCAATTAGTTCTAAAATATTCATCCTATATATGGTTAGATTCTAATTAACAGAAGTGTGTACTTTTGTCCTCATATGGAAAAAAATGAATGACTAGTTAGAAAAAGATAAAAAAAACAGCGAGCTTTCAGGAGCCAGAGGTGCCTTCGTCAGTCCACAAGAATAACAACACTCAATCACAGTGACAACTCTACTGGCGGTCCTTACACGTAACTATCCCCCATTCCCCTCTTTATAGGACAGCAGGCTGGTCTGGTGTTGATCATTCTAACCAAATCAACTAAGCCTACTTTTAAACTTTAAAACTACACCCATCTCTCTCCTGACTGACACCCTCTCCGGGCCAAGCCTCAACAAATGTGGACATACATTTTATAGTTTGCACAATGCAAAAATGGAAAAGGCGCATGTGAAATAATACATTTGAAACCAGAATGTCCCAAATGATGGATTAAATCAGTGGTGTTAAGTGTTGTATAGCAATAAATGGACAGTTAATTGGGAATTGGTTTAGACAGATGATAGGAAATCTGCCTGTACTGAGATAAGGTAAGAATCACTAAACAACATGAACCCATAGGATAAATAAACTGATTAATTTAGTCTCAGGTACTGCCCTTCCTTAATCAGTTGTGATTCACTGAAGGGATAGGCAATGTAGTAAATATGGAGGCTTGCTCACCACTTGGAGACAGCTGTCAATGCTGAACCCCAGTAATGCCTTCTGGGTAAAGGCCACAAAGACAATGTAGCAAGTTCTGGTTAATGCTCTTGATTTTCTTTTACACTATAATATTTGCAAATGGTTTTGGTTTGTTTGGTATAGGAACAGGTTTAATTTTAGGATGGCACACACTGCTATTTGGGTATATATTTTTTTTTAGAATAATATATATTTTTTTTATATATGTTATTTATTGAGAGATCAACATTTAATGATATAGAAGGACAAGTTGCAACCAATACCAAACACTTAAAACCAAGCAAGTTTATGTCAAAACTTGTCCAAAGCAATAGAATACAAATAAATAGATAAAATTGTATATGGTGTTGACCTTTTTTTCTTATTAATACTGGGATTATCTAGTGTAGATTATATGGTCATAATTGGCGATTAAATCACTTTGTTGTTCTATTAGGAAGGCTGCTGCAACTAATGTCATAAAAACATTGTCATCTACTACTGTACCCTAGTAGCTTCCATAATGTGATTAGATAAATTATTTGTGACATCTAATGTTCTTATAATACAGGTCAATGGACACTGTCCATTTGTGTGTCTGTAAATAATAATTGTATAATCATAGTATTCTGATATGACCACATGACAATTATGCAAATACTATATATTGGGCAGTTCTTGCTACCGATCATGTGACCCACTGTGTTCACATGAACCATTTTATTTATTTTACATTAATACACATATCTCAGTTTTGCATTACATTTCATTGCTTTTACATTTATCTGTCATTTCCCAGTTGTCTATAGTCCATAAGCAGTCCACACGGTCACCACCTGCATCTATAAACCTGGTTTGTGACCCTCACTTACTACTATATGTATTACTCGTCATTTCTCAATCTATTCAACTGTACTAGCATCATTTACTTACACATCTAATAGTATCTAAACTTTCAGTCGTCAATTTACAGGATATCAATGGATTACATACAGCGCTCCACATGGACAAACACTTTAAATATATAATATTTATTCACTGATGTTGAATAAGCTGATATCTACAATGCCTTCAATACATGGACATTCATTTTTGTCCTAGAACAATTTGCTGTTAACAATATTCTGTATATGTTTTCTATACATGCTCATTGACCGGATCCTTTTAAAATAATATCACAATGAAGACTAAATACACGTTAAAACCTCATGAAACGATTTTTTGTAATACTACAAAGAGATAGGTAAAAATGTTTACACTGGGACTTCATAAATGGATTGCTCTTGGTTCATGGTTCTGAATCAATCAGTTGCAAAACCATATTTATTTCTTATCAAATATAATTACTCACTTATCCCGGCTGTCAAAAGCCAAATATTCTTCCATTAAACCCTCTGATAAGATTACCCCTGCACCATGTTTTTCTTCATCCTCTTCACTACAGAGGGAAAAGGAGACGGGAGCGCTGGAGTTACCAGTTGTGGACAAAGGAAATCTTGTACCAAAAATGCCCATCCTGTAAAACACAAAATAGAGACTATTGCATTCTGCAGACTATCAACCCAAGGGCCTAACTGTACTTTACCACTAGTGTTGATACTCACAATACTGTGGTCAAAATAGTAATAAGAAAATACCTTACTTACAGGTGATCTGCTTCCGCATTCACAGAAAATGTATGTGTATCTGAAGGTACAGTCATATCCCTACAATCTAAATGTATTGTAATTTACGGCCATTTCAACTAAAATCTTAAAGGTTATCCATTCATAACCTGTTTTATAAAGCAGGAATCCCACGAATAAACCTGGGGTGTGTTTTTTAACATAAATCAATGTGGTAGGAAGTAAGAAGAAGCTTGGTAATAAACATTCTTCCTTGGTCTGTTCCTTCAGGCTGCTACTAATGATTTTTAGTGGTGCACAAATTGCAACACATTCACAATGCATGACGTGCGCAGAGAAGCTGCCTCTCTAAGCTCAATCTGCTCATGCATTGTAAATACCCCCCTCTTTCTCCTCCCCACTCCCTGCCATCACATGACCTCAGAGGAATCCTACACAGTACACAATACCGAGAAGTCACAAATGTCTTCCATTTGAGTCTGTGATCATGACTAGCAGCCATACTTGTCTCCCCTCCAGAGAGATTTTGAAAAGGAAAGAATGATTTGTGGGAGAACAGTTAAGAAAAATAAATGAATGATCAGATGCATGCTTAAAAAGATACTTAACTTGTTAAATAAAGAAAAAAAGCCTGCGCAAATTGCTGCTTTAAGTTATGACAACAACTTTAATGGTGCAAAGTCTAAATAATAAGAAGAATTTAAAAGACTTACTAGGAAAAACAAAAGCATGTATAGCTTAAAGACAATAACGAAAAGGAGCAATATGACAGAAGCTTTCAGATATATTTAAGAGTTTTAACAAGGTCCACAAAGGAAGCATTCTTCAGATGAGGACACATATTAGAACAAGAGGACATTTACTAAACCTGTAGGCTAATAGATTTGGGGGACGTTTGAGGAAAAAGGACTTCCCTGAAAGGATAGCGGATAGGGGGATGTCCTTCTAACAGAAGCGAGGCTTATACAGTAGTGGAAATGACATTGCATAGGACAGGCATAAGGCTATCCTAAATCTGGAAAAAATCTAAGGATCAAATAGGGTCTAATGTTATCACAGAGAAGAAAATGGGCAGACTTGTTAGTATGAATGGTTATTATCCCTCATTGAATTCTAGACTCTCAGATGTCACACACC